>NC_092742.1:125895968-126013468 GCF_047496795.1 Chiloscyllium punctatum | reverse complement strand
GAGAGAGAGAGAAGGAGGGGGTGGGAGAGAAAGAGGGAGGGGGTCGAGAGAGAGGGGGGCGAGAGAGAAAGAGAGGGGGGCGAGAGAGGGCGAGAGAGAGAGAAGGAGGGGGTGAGAGAGAAAGAGGGAGGGGGTCTAGAGAGAGGGGGGAGAGAGAGAAAGAGGGGCGAGAGAGAGAGACAGAGAGAGAGAGAGACAGAGAGAGAGAGAGAGAGAGAGACAGAGAGAGAGAGAGAGAGAAAGAGCGAGAGAGAGAGAGGGGGCGCGCGAGAGAGAGAGAGACAGAGAGAGAGAGACAGAGAGAGAGAGTGAGAGAGAGAGAGCGGGGGCGAGAGAGAGAGAGAGAGGGGGGAGAGAGGGCGAGAGAGAGAGAGGGGAAGAAAGAGAGAGAAGGAGGGGGGTGAAAGAGAAAGATGGAGGGGGTCGAGAGAGAGAGGGGGCGAGAGAGAGGGGGGGCGATAGTCAGAGGGAGGGGGGTGAGGGAGGGGGTGAGAGAGAGAGAGGGAGAGAGAGAGAGAGAGGGCGAGAGAGAGAGAGGGGGCGAGAGAGGGCGAGAGTGGGGGCGAGAGAAAGAGAGAGAGAGAGAGAGGGGGTGCGAGAGAGAGAGAGAGGGGCGCGAGAGAGAGAGAGAGAGAGGGGGCGATAGAGAGAGTAAGAGAGAGAGAGGGCGAGAGACAGAGAGACAGAGAGAGAGAGGGCGAGAGAGAGAGAGGGGGCGAGAGAGATAGAGAGAGGGGCCGAGAGAGAGAGAGAGAGAGAGGGGGGGGCGAGAGAGAGAGTAAGAGAGAGAGAGGGCGAGAGACAGAGAGACAGAGAGAGAGTTGGCGAGAGAGAGAGAGGGGGCGAGAAAGGAAGAGAGAGAGAGAGAGCGCACGCGCGAGAGAGAGAGAGGGCGAGAGAGAGAGAGAGAGGGGGTGAGAGAGAGAGAGAAGGAGGGAGGGGGCTGAGAGAGAGAAGGAGGGAGGAGGCTGAGAGACAGAGAGAGAGAGAGAGACAGGGCGAGAGAGAGAGAGAGAGAGGGGTGAGAGAGAGAGAGAGCGAGAGAGGGGGGCGAGAGAAGGCGAGAGAGAGAGAGGGGGCGAGAGAGGGCGAGAGAGAGAGAGGGGGGGCGAGAGAGAGAGGGGGGCGAGAGAGACAGAACATAGAACATAGAAGAATACAGCGCAGTACAGGCCCTTCGGCCCTCGATGTTGGGCCGATCAAAGCCCACCTAACCTACACTAACCCACTATCCTCCATATACCTATCCAATGCCCGCTTAAATACCCATAAAGAGGGAGAGTCCACCACTGCTACTGACAGGGCATTCCATGAACTTACGACTCGCTGAGTGAAGAACCTACCCCTAACATCAGTCCTATATCTACCCCCCCCCCCTTAATTTAAAGCTATGCCGCCTTGTAATAGCTGACTCCATACGTGGAAAAAGGTTCTCACTGTCAACCCTATCTAACCCTTTAATCATCTTGTACACCTCTATCAAGTCACCCCTAAACCTTCTTTTCTCCAATGAAAACAACCCCATGTGCCTCAGCCTTTCCTCACAGGATCTTCCTACCATACCAGGCAACATCCTGGTAAACTTCCTCTGCACCCGTTCCAGTGCCTCCACATCCTTCCTATAGTATGGCGACCAAAACTGCACACAATATTCCAGATGCGGCCGCACCAGAGTCTTATACAACTGCAGCATGACCTCAGGACTCCGGAACTCAATTCCTCTACCAATAAAAGCCTGTACGCCACATGCCTTCTTCACTGCACTATTTACCTGGGTGGCAACTTTCAGAGATCTGTGTACATCGACACCAAGATCCCTCTGCTCTTCCACACTACCAAGTATCCGACCATTAGCCCAGTACCCCATCTTTTTGTTACTCTTACCAAAGTGAATCACCTCACACTTAGCTACATTGAACTCCATTTGCCACCTTTCTGCCCAGCTCTGCAGCTTCTCTATATCCCGCTGTAACCTGCCATATCCTTCCTCACTGTCTACAACTCCTCCGACTTTCGTATCATCCGCAAACTTGCTCACCCAACCTTCTAACCCTTCCTCCAGGTCATTTATAAAAATGACAAACTGCAATGGTCCCAAAACAGATCCTTGCGGAAAACCGCTAGTGACGGCACTCCAAGATGAACCTTTGCCATCAACTACTACCCTCTGTCTTCTTCCAGCCAGCCAACTCCTAATCCAAACCTCCAACTCACCCTCAATGCCATATCTCTGTATTTTCTGCAGTAGCCTACCATGGGGGACCTTATCAAACGCCTTACTAAAATCCATATATACCACATCTACCGCTTTCCCCTCATCTACCTCCTTAGTCACCTTCTCAAAGAATTCAATAAGGTTTGTAAGGCACGACCTGCCCTTCACAAAACCATGCTGACTATCCTTGATCACATTATTCTTATCCAGATGTGCATAAATCCTATCCCTTACAATTCTCTCTAAGACTTTGCCCACAACAGAAGTGAGACTCACTGGCCTATAGTTACTAGGATTATCCCTACTCCCCTTCTTGAACAAGGGAACCACGTTTGCTAGCCTCCAGTCCTCTGGCACTACTCCTGTCGACAAAGAGGACACAAAAATCAAGGCCAATGGCTCTGCAATCTCCTCCCTTGCTTCCCAGAGAATCCTAGGATAAATGCCATCAGGCCCAGGGGACTTATCTATTTTCACCCTTGCCAGAATTTCCAACACCTCTTCTCTACATATCTCAAAGCCATCCATTCTACTTATTCGTGCCTCAGTGTTCATATCGACAACAATGTCCTGTTCCTGAGTGAATACTGACGAAAAGTATTCATTCAGTGCCTCCCCAATCTCTTCAGCCTCCACACGCAACTTCCCATTACTATCCTTGATTGGACCTATTCCTACCCTAGTCATTCTTTTATTCCTAACAGTTCTGCTGCTGTTGATGACCCACAGTGAGGCAGAAGTTGCAGGGTCAAGATGGCTGATTGTGTGGTTGTATTTTCCAGTGCACTGGTAGATGTAATGTAGTCCATCCAGTTTCATTCCTTTGTTGAGACTGTGCAGTGATTAATACAATGAGTGATTTGATGGGCCACTGTCAGGAATGCAACTTTTAAAAAAAGGTTTTGTGATTTACCCATGAAAGAAGTGAAGCTATCATGGTATTCGAACAGATGAAAGACTCAACAGACAATCAAGGAATTTTTTAATGGATAATTTCACTTACATCACACTAAATCTTTTCTATAAATTCTGTGCATCAGAATTGTGCCCTCCACAATCACCTGATGAAGGAGCGGCGCTCTGAAAGCTAGTGTGCTTCCAATTAAACCTGTTGGATTTTAACCTGGAGTTGTGTGATTCTTAACTGAGAATATGACAGCACTACTAACAGGGCTGCATGTAAACAGACTCAGTCCACTTAATCAATACATTCGGAAGGATTTCCTCCAAATTTGATGACACAATATTCGTCAAAACCGTCAGCTTCAACCTGCAATGTTGTTATTCACAAAAATTAAGGCTGACACAAAGCTCCCCACCCCACTGCAATGTGGTGACTGGGCCCGGCCCAGGAAGTTGAACTGGGACATTTGTGGACTGTGATCTCAAAGGAAGCGAGCAAACACAATTCTGACAGATGAGTCCTCAGAGATGAGTAGCAAGTTTGAGACAAGGCCGGTGGTATGCCTTCTTGCAATTAGCTTAATTGCATTTCTTATTTACAGTCGTGCTTTGCAAAGTATAAAGAACCGGTTTGTTTTCCGTGGTTGGGGAGTTTTATTCTAGTTGTTCACAGTTGCTGCCTCTGGCTCCCCAAGTCAAATCATAGGATCGATAACAAAACAATAAACTGCAGGTGCTGGAGAGCTGAACCCCAGAAACAAAGTGCTGGAGAATCTCAGCAGTTCTGAAGGCATCGGTGAAGAGAAAAATAATGTTACATTTCAATTTCAGTGACTCTTTGTCTGAACGGACAAATGGTCATGAGACTTGGAGCTTACAATGTTTTATTCCCCTCAGAAATGCTGCTGGACCTGTGGTTCTCCAGCACTGTGCTTTCTATAGTGAACCTTATTTACAAAACAGATCGGAAAATACTAATCTCCAAAAGTGAAAGGTTCATTGCAAACATGAGCATAGTTTCCACACTTGAGTTACACAAGCACGTCTCAGTTTAAAAACAAGATTTAACTCACAATAATATTCTATCTCAAAATTAGTCAAGTTACACCAGTAATAAAGCTCATCCACCCAATGAGGCACTTCAGCACAACATCCTGCAGTGTTACACACAGCCACCTTTACCAAAGAATGATCACATATCACAAAATTGAAGGCCAAGAGCATATCTCTTTAAAGGAGCTGAAATCAAACTCAATTGTGGAAGGATTTTTATTAAACCTGATTGAACATTCAAATCTCAGAGCATATCTTTGCATTTTTAAACAAGGTGTGTGGGAAACATCCCACATCTTGGTAAAGGTTCAGTTCAGTCTGATACATAGAGCCAAAGGTCAAGCAAACATCACACTTTCCATTTACTTCTACAAAGGGCTGACATCACATTTCTTCAGGATTTAAAGTATTTTATAAATTGTTTGTAAAATCATTTGTCATATTATAAAACTGGACAATAAATGTCATTGTATACAATAAGAGTGAAGCCTGTGACAGCAGATTTATCTTTGGAGGGCAGTGTGTATGCTTTCTAAATTCTGGGAGCACTTTGGGAGACTGCTCCCAGATGGTGATAGTGAGCATATCTGGAATGCACTGTTTAGATTTGAGAATCCATGGGAGACAATCTGTGGTTTCACTAATACTTGGCTTACGTTGTTGGTCAGCAGTAAGCAATTCATAAAGTTACTTATGTATTGTTGTTGACTACCTGAATGGTATTCAATCTGCCAGGTTGCCTTCAACAGTGTAAATGCATCTATTGTAAATATTTGGAATATTCCAGAACTGCCCAGTGCTTGGCAAATTCAGGGGGGACAAAAAATCACATTGAGTAATTTGAAATTAAGAATCCAAGAGGACGTAACCACTGAAGTATTCAATTCAAATAGTTAACTGGAGTGCTGACATTTAAAATACCTGTTATCCATAGGAATGGATGGACTGATAGAATTGGGACCAAATTCCTAGCTGGGATGTGAAATGTGCTTTGATAAAGTCACCTGCATTTACCAACAATAATTTGGCAAGCTCGGAAAGTTAAAAAAACAATACGAGCTTCATTGCTGCTCCAGTCGGGTCACAAGCTCTGTAAAAAAAAAAACAATGTTCAGGTTTATTGCATACACTCTGAAACACGTGTTCTTCTACAGATCCTGCAAGTTTCCCCAATGAGCAAAGCAAGTCAGGCAGCATCCGAGAAGCAGGAGAGTTGATGTTTCGGGCATAAGTCCTTCATCAGAAATCACAGGTTTCAGAAAGATTAATGGCATAGGCTTATGCCAATACATATGTAGAAGGGTCAGATTAGAGACTAATTTCAGATTTGGTACCATTCAGTGCAACATTTCTGTGTGATATTTACATATGTACCTAAAAGAGAAGTTGTCTAAAATTACAAGCTCTAGAATGATTATAGAATTAAACCTGGAAATAAAGCTGGTGAACAAGAATGGCAAAGTGAAGTCCCATCAGTATCGCCTTGGGCAGTGTCAAGTAAGAATTTGAGAGCAGAGTTGCCACTTTGGTGTAACCTGCAGTCAGGCCAAATTGCAGCAAACATCTGTTCAATTTTATCTGCAAACTATTGAATGCAAAATCCTCCTTGCACAATAATGAGGCAGCATTTTATGATGTCATTTTAAAAATATATTATTTTCAAAGTTACTCACAATTAAGAGTGATCAGTTGGTGCTGCCTGCATAACACAGTACGAAAAGGAATTTACAATAAAAAAATTATAACCCAAATTCAGAGTCATTAATTCATTGATATTGCATGGGTCCAGCATTTATAAGTAATCAATTGTTAAAAATAAATACAAATACATTTACTAACTATATTGGAGTACAGTCAAGTTTCTTAGTGAATGGATTGGACAGAGTCTGCATTAATTTAAGAGAGGGGAATCATACTTAGCAAATCTATTGAAAGAATCGACAGAGTCGAATATTAAAAAAGAAATTGCAGGACATTTAGAAAAGCTTATCATTAAACATGGTAGACTGGGTTTTGTGAAAGAGAAACTATATTTGACAAATTTACGACAGTTCCTTGAGGAGATAACAAGCAGGGCTGATAAAGGGCAATCCAATGATGCTCTGTATTTGGATTTTAAAAAAGTAAATGATGAGGTGCTGCATAAAAGTTAATTGCACAATTTAGGAGCTCATGGTATCGGCGAAATGTATTAGCATGGACTGAGGATTGGTTAACCACACTGGCTGTTGCTGAGTCCTCACTTGGAGTACTGTATACAATGTTAGCTCCCATATTTAATAAAGGATAAACTAACATAGGAGACCATTCAAAAAAGATTCACTTTGTTGTTTTGAGGATAAAAGGGTTGACCTATCAAGAACAGATAAGCAGGGGTGATCTTATGGAAACAAGATTCTGAGGAGCTTGACAGGGTAGATGTTGACTAGATCTTCTAGCACCAGTGAAGTCTCAAACCAAGAGGACATTACATAAGGGAAAATTCATTTTAGAAAAAGTAAAGATTTTTTACCCTCAGTGAATGACTAGAATTTTCTCATCCAAACAATTGTGAAAGTTAAATGTGGGAGGGGAATAGTTGGGTTACTCTTCGGAGGGTTGTTCTGGCTTGTTGGGCTGAAGGGCCTGTTTCTACATAGTAGGGAATCTGTGATTCTATCGCAATTTATTTTAAAAGAGGGCAGATAGATTTTTGAAATATTGAGCAGTTGAGGGCTATGCGGATCAAGCATAAAAGAGGTGTTGAGGTGTGGGTTGGCCAAGCCATGATCTGATAGAATGGGGGGAACAAGCTGAAGGTGATGAATGCCTGACTCCTGCTCCGATTCCTTGAGGCTCCATTTCATGTTTTTTTTGTTTCCAAAGAAGAGCGTGATACAATGTGCTAAAGATCTCAGATGTTGTGAAAAGCAGTGAAAATGGGGTGTTTATGTCGTGATTCAGATGGCATTGATTCATCAATCACAGCGATACAGTCATGAGTAGGAAGGGAATTACCACCATGAATAAAGGAAATCTACTGCAGAGCTCACACAAAGGGAACCCTCAGCCGCAGGAAACTCTCCTATCACATTACCCAGCATTTCAGCTGAAGCAGAACGCACTGCGCATGCTCTGGCCAATAAAGTTTCCCGCAGGTGATTGATGTCAGCACCGGACCAATGAATGGTCGATGGGCGGATCTGGAGGACCGAGCGGGATGTTGGTCCTCCAACCAATCAAATGAAATGAAGGGCGGAGCTAAACTAAACATTGTGATCACCCTCGCGCGCGGCGCAGAGTTGCTGTCATGAATGTTCGGGAAGTTATGGAGAGAAAAGATACGGGAAGGAAAGAAATAAACAGGGAAACGGGAGAAAACCTGTGTTGCTATGAGCGGAGAGGTTTTACAAACAAATTGTGCACGTCGCAAAACACAAATTTGAACGTGCCAGTCCCGTGTTGCAGTAAATGGGGAATGGCCTCAGCGCGGGTCCAGGGCTGAGTGAGCGCCGCCGTCTGTATTCGGGACAACGATTAACTGGACACGTGCACCGCCGCCATCTTTGTAGGGGGCAAGGTGCAGCCAGGCGCATGTGCAGCCTTTCTCGAGCAGCGAGTCATTGCGATCAGAGCAGCCAATACTGCTCTGATTCACCTCTGGGCTCCCTCATGACCACTTTGTCAATATATAGCTTCGTCAGTCTCGAAAGTAATTTATAGACAAAGGGTTTTTTACTGCGGCCCAGCCCCTCACCATGTACTGCTCTATTATCAGATTACTTTTTTCTTGAATATTTTTGACAGTCAAGAATTCTTTTTTCCAACAAGCAAGTGTATTTTCCTTCCATTTCTGACGATCAAATTCTGCACCATTTTCATTCCCTGTAATCCGTTTTGGCCTCCCTGAAACATTGACTGTGTTTCTACTTCCACAGATACCAGTGATTAATGCCAAAGCCCTTTTGCCTGTGGAGAGGGTGATGTTTGACTTTCTTGTACAGCTGCAGTTTGTGTGGTGAAGGTGCTCCTACAATGTGGTTGGATAAGAGACGTTACAGAGTATTCATTCAGCAACAGTGATGATGATTTGAAAATAATGTCCAAATCAACAACTGTTTGTATTTCTATTATCATGCTTATAATTTCACAAAAATACTATTGAGAACTTTAGACATAAGGCCAGAGATGGAGATATTAGGTCAGGTGACCAAAAATATTGCCAAAAAGCAGGTTTTGAGGGATGTCTTAAAGGTGGAAAGCAGACCTGTGAGGTTTTGGCTGCGAATTTCAGATCAAGCTGCTTCAGCAACTGTAGAAACAGCCACACAGGTGAACTAATGAATTAACAAATGGTTGGGAGTCTCGAAGAAAATGGGTTGTCGAGGTCTCAAAGTGTGTGTGGTGAAGGGAGCTAGGGATTATCACAGCCAGGAATTCAATCATGTGTGAGAATTTTAAATTGAGGGATATTGGCCAGCTGCTGGCAGGTAAGACTAGATTGGGTTGGGGTATCTGGTCGGCATGGATGGGTTGGACCGAAGGGTCTGTACATCTCTATGGCTGTATGCTGTTGATTCTAATTAGGAGCCTTTTGATGAATCAACAAGCAAGATTTAGACTTTCTTGAGATTTCAGGGAGATTGAATGTTGGAAGCTGGCCCTGAGTGTGTTTGGAAAATGAAGTCTGGAGATAAGGTAAGGTAAGACTGTTTGTTTTAAAAGTACTTACCGGTGGTGGGCAGCGGTGATTTTTTCACTCTCTCTTCACAGAAAGAGCGGGAGCCGCAGGGGGAAGTCACGACGACCAGAGAGGCAGCCGGGGAGGAAAGCAGTGAGTATAAGTACTCACCCTTCGACGCTAACGGTCATTTTGAGTGCGAGCAGCAGCTAAGGTCAGGCTGTTTGTTTGTTTTTAAAGTACTTACCGGTAGCGGGCAGCGGTGTTTTTTTCACTCTCTCTTAACAGAAAGAGCGGGAGCCGCAGGGGGAAGTGACGACGACCAGAGAGGCAGCCGAGACCCGGAAGCAGGTAGAGCGTAAGCTTATCTGGGTAGGTTTGTTTCCCCTTTAAAAGCGCGCAGCTGAAGAACCCGAGGCACTACAGAGGTAATGCCTCCCACCCGCCCTCCTCCTCTAACCTAATAATAAGATCCGTTGTGGTAAGTAGGTAAGTGCTGAATTTTGCTTGTTGTATTCTTTAGACCCAGTTTTGTTTTAAAATAAAGGTTAGCTTTAGAGGGATGGCAGTGAAGGCAGTGCAATGTTCCTCCTGCAACATGTATGAGGTGAGGGATGCCATGGACGTCCCTGCTGATTACACTTGCAGGAAGTGCACCCATCTCCAGCTCCTCCAAGTCCGTGTTAGGGAACTAGAGCTGGAGTTGGATGAACTTCGGATCATTCGGGAGGCAGAGGGGGTCATAGATCGGAGCGAGAGGGAAGTAGTAACTCCAAAGATGGCAGATAGATGGGTGACAGTGAGGGGGACTGGGAGGAAGCAGCCAGTGCAGGGACCCCCTTAGGTCGTTCCCCTCAAGAACAAGTATACCGTTTTGGATACTTGTGGGGGGGACGACTTACCAGGGGTAAGTAACGGGGCTCAGGCCTCTGGCACGGAGCCTGTCCCCGCTACTCAGAAGGGAAGGGTGGAGAAGAGCAGAGCAATAATAATTGGGGACTCGATAGTTCGGGGCACAGATAGGCGGTTTTGTGGGAACGAGAGAGACTCACGTTTGGTATGTTGCCTCCCAGGTACAAGGGTACGTGATGTCTCTGATCGTGTTTTCCGGGTCCTTAAGGGGGAGGGGGAGCAGCCTGAAGTCGTGGTCCATATTGGCACCAATGACATAGGTAGGAGGAGTGCTGAGGATGTTAGACAGGCTTTTAGGGAGCTAGGTTGGAAGCTCAGAGTTAGAACGAACAGAGTTGTTGTCTCTGGTTTGTTACCCGTGCCACGTGATAGAGAGTCAAGGAATAGGGAGAGAGAACAGTTAAATGCGTGGCTACAGGGATGGTGCAGGAGGGAGGGATTTCGGTACTTGGATAACTGGGGTTCTTTCTGGGGAAGGTGGGACCTCTATAAACAGGATGGTCTGCACCTGAACCTGAGGGGCACCAGTATCCTTGGGGGGAGGTTTGCTAGTGCTCTTGGGGGGGGTTTAAACTAACTCTGCAGGGGCATGGGAACCCAGACTGTAGCTTTAGTGTGCAGGACCTGGAGTGTAGGGAGGTTAGGAATATGGCATCAATCTTAAAGGAGGGTGCCTGTAAACAGAAGAGTGGCTTGAAGTGTGTATACTTTCATGCCAGAAGTATACGAAATAAGGTAGGTGAACTCGCAGCGTGGGTTGGTACCTGGGACTTCGATGTTGTGGCTATTACGGAGACATGGCTAGATCAGGGACAGGATTGGCTGTTGCAGGTTCCAGGGTTTAAATGTTTTAGTAGGGTCAGAGGTGGGGGTAAAAGAGGGGGGGGTGTGGCTTTGCTTGTCAAAGATAGTATTACAGCGGTGGAAAGGAAGATGGATGAAGATTTGCCATCTGAGTAGTTTGGGTTGAGGTTAGGAATAGGAGAGGTGAGGTCACCCTGTTAGGAGTCTTTTACAGGCCTCCTAATAGTCCTAGAATTGTTGAAGAAAGGATTGCGAAGATGATTCAGGAGAAGAGTGACAGTAATAGGGTGATTGTTATGGGAGACTTTAACTTTCCTGATATTGATTGGGAAAGCTATAGCTCAAGTTCGTTAGATGGGTCAGTGTTTCTCCAATGTGTGCAGGAGAGTTTCCTGACACAATATGTAGATAAGCCAACAAGAGGTGAGGCCATACTGGATTTGGTTCTGGGTAACGAACCAGGCCAGGTATTAGAACTAGAGGTAGGTGAGCACTTTGGGGACAGTGACCACAATTCGGTGATTTTTACTCTAGTGATGGAGAGGGATAAGTGTGTACTACAGGGCAAGAGTTATAGCTGGGGGCAGGGAAATTATGATGCGTTGAGGCATGATTTAGGATGTCTGGATTGGAAAAGTAGATTCCAAGGCAAGAGCGTAATTGATATGTGGAACTTGTTCAAGGAGCAACTATTGAGTGTCCTTGATAAGTACGTACCTATCAGGCAGGGAGGAAAGGGTCGTGTGAGGGAGTCGTGGTTTAATAAGGAGTTGGAATCCCTTGTTAAATGGAAGAGGGCGGCCTTTGTAAAGATGAGGCGTGAAGGTTCAATAGGGGCAATTGAGAGTTATAAGGTAGCCCGGAAGGACCTGAAGAGAGAGCTAAGTGCAGCAAGGAGGGGACATGAAAGGTCCTTAGTGGGTAGGATTAGGGAAAACCCTAAGGCTTTCTATAGGTATGTTAGGAATAAAAGAATGACTAGGGAAGGAATAGGTCCAATCAAGGATAGTAATGGGAAGTTGCGTGTGGAGGCTGAAGAGATTGGGGAGGCGCTGAATGAATACTTTTCGTCAGTATTCACTCAGGAACAGGACATTGTTGTCGATATGAATACTGAGGCACGAATAAGTAGAATGGATGGCTTTGAGATATGTAGAGAAGAGGTGTTGGAAATTCTGGCAAGGGTGAAAATAGATAAGTCCCCTGGGCCTGATGGCATTTATCCTAGGATTCTCTGGGAAGCAAGGGAGGAGATTGCAGAGCCATTGGCCTTGATTTTTGTGTCCTCTTTGTCGACAGGAGTAGTGCCAGAGGACTGGAGGCTAGCAAACGTGGTTCCCTTGTTCAAGAAGGGGAGTAGGGATAATCCTAGTAACTATAGGCCAGTGAGTCTCACTCCTGTTGTGGGCAAAGTCTTAGAGAGAATTGTAAGGGATAGGATTTATGAACATTTGGATAGGAATAATGTGATCAAGGATAGTCAGCATGGTTTTGTGAAGGGCAGGTCGTGCCTCACAAACCTTATTGAATTCTTTGAGAAGGTGACTAAGGAGGTAGATGAGGGGAAAGCGGTAGATGTGGTATATATGGATTTTAGTAAGGCGTTTGATAAGGTCCCCCATGGTAGGCTACTGCAGAAAATACAGAGATATGACATTGAGGGTGAGTTGGAGGTTTGGATTAGGAATTGGCTCTCTGGAAGAAGACAGAGGGTAGTAGTTGATGGTAAAGGTTCATCTTGGAGTGCCGTCACTAGCGGTGTTCCGCAAGGATCTGTTTTGGGACCATTGCTGTTTGTCATTTTTATAAATGACCTGGAGGAAGGGTTAGAAGGTTGGGTGAGCAAGTTTGCGGATGATACGAAAGTCGGAGGAGTTGTAGACATTGAGGAAGGATATGGCAGGTTACAGCGGGATATAGAGAAGCTGCAGAGCTGGGCAGAAAGGTGGCAAATGGAGTTTAATGTAGCTAAGTGTGAAGTGATTCACTTTGGTAAGAGTAATAAAAAGATGGATTACTGGGCTAATGGTAGACTACTTGGTAGTGTGGAAGAGCAGAGGGATCTTGGTGTCCATGTACACAGATCTCTGAAAGTTGCCACCCAGGTAAATAGTGCAGTGAAGAAGGCATATGGCGTACTGGCTTTTATTGGTAGAGAAATTGAGTTCCGGAGTCCTGAGGTCATGCTGCAGTTGTATAAGACTCTGGTGCAGCCGCATCTGGAGTATTGTGTGCAGTTTTGGTCGCCATACTATAGGAAGGATGTGGAGGCACTGGAACGGGTGCAGAGGAAGTTTACCAGGATGTTGCCTGGTATGGTAGGAAGATCCTATGAGGAAAGGCTGAGGCACTTGGGGTTGTTTTCATTGGAGAAAAGAAGGTTTACGGGTGACTTGATAGAGGTGTACAAGATGATTAGGAGGTTAGATAGGGTTGACAGTGAGAACCTTTTTCCACGTATGGAGTCAGCTATTACAAGGGGGCATAGCTTTAAATTAAGGGGGGGTAGATATAGGACTGATGTTAGGGGTAGGTTCTTCACTCAGCGAGTTGTAAGTTCATGGAATGCCCTGCCAGTAGCAGTAGTGGACTCTCCCTCTTTATGGGTATTTAAGCGGGCATTGGATAGGTATATGGAGGATAGTGGGTTAGTGTAGGTTAGGTGGGCTTTGATCGGCGCAACATCGAGGGCCGAAGGGACTGTACTGCGCTGTATTCTTCTATGTTCTATGTTCTATGTTCTATTATCTGAGGTATTGAGGGAGCACTTTCTGAGGTATTGAGGGTGCTCCTCCTGAGGTATTGCGCGAGTGCTTTCTGAGGTATGGAGGGAGCATTATCTTTGGTACCGAGGAAGCACTTTCTGATGTCTTGAGGAAGCACAATGAGAGTACTGAGGGAGCACTATCTGAGTTACTGAGGAAGCACTATCTGAGTTATTGAGGGTGTACTACCTGAGGTATTGAGTGAGCATTTGCTGAGGTATTGAGGGAGCATTTTCTGAGGTACTGACAGTGCACTATCTGAGGTACTGAGGGCGCTACTTCTGAGTCATTTTGCGTGCGCTATCTGAGGAACTACTAAATGAGGTATTGAGGGAGTACTTTCTGTGGTACTGAATGAGTACTTTCTGTGGTATTGAGCAAGCACTATGTGAGGTATTGAGGGAGCACTATGTGAGGTATTGAGGGAGCACTATGTGAGGTACTGAGGGAGCATTATCTGATGTACTGAGGGAGCAACATTCTGTGGTACTGAGGGAGCACTTTCTGAGGTATTGAGGGTGCATATTCTGAGGTATCGAGGGAGCACTTTTTGAGGTATTGAGGGTGCACTATCGGAGGTATTGAGGGTGCACTATCTTAGGTATGGGGAGCACTATCTGAGGTATTGAGGGAGCATATTCTGAGGTATCGAGGGAGCACTTTTTGAGGTATTAAGGATGCACTTTTTGAGGTATCGAGGAAGCGCTATCTGAGGTAGTGATGAAGCAATCTCTAAGGTACTGAATGAGCATTATCTGAGATACTGAGCGAGCACTTTCTGAGGTACGGAGGAAGCACTTTCTGAGGTATTGAGGGTGCACTATCTGTGGTATTGAGCGAGTATTTTCTGAGGTATTGAGGAAGCACTATCTGAGGTACTGAGGAAGCGCTTTCTGAGGTATTAAGGAAGCACTGTCTGACGTATTGAGGCAGCAATTTCTGAGTTGTGAGGAAGCACTGCCTGAAGTACAGAGTTTGCACTATCTGACGTATTGTGAGAGCACTTTCTAAGGTATTGAGTGAGAACTACCTGAGGTATTGAGGGAGCAATTACGGAGGTATTGAGGGAGCACTTTCTGAGGTAGTGAGGGAGCATTATCTGATGTACTCAGGGAGCATTATCTGACATACTGAGGGAGCATTATCTGAGGTACTGAGGAAGCACTTTCTGAGGTATTGAAGGAGCACTTTCTGAGGTATTGAGGAGCATTATCTGAGGTATTGAGGGAGCACTTTCTGAGGTATTGAGGGTGCTCCTTCTGAGGTATTGAGCGAGTGCTTTCTGAGGTATTGAGGGAGCACGATCTGAGCGATTGAGGTTACACTATCTGGGGTACCAAGGAAGCACTTTCTGATGTATTGATGAAGCACAATAAGAAAACTTAGGGAGCACTATCTGAGTTACTGAGAAAGCACTATCTGAGTTATTGAGGGTGCACTGTCTGAGGAATTGAGGGAGCATTTTCTGAGGTACTGACGGTGCACTATCTGAGGTACTGTGGGAGCCATTTCTGAGGTATTTTGTGTGCACTGAGGAACTGAGGAAGCTCTAAATGAGGTATTGAGGGAGTACTTTCTGAGGCACTGAGGGAGTACTTTCTGTGGTATTGAGCAAGCACTATCTGAGGTACTGAGGAAGTACTATCTGAGGTATTGAGGGAGAACTTTATGAGGTATGGGGGGAGGAATTACTGAGATATTGAGTGAGCACTATCTGAGGTATTGAGGGAGCACTTTCTGAGGTATTGAGGAAGCAATATCTGAGGGACTGAGGGAGCATTATCTGATATACTGAGGAAGCACTGCCTGAAGTACAGAGTGTACACTATCTGAAGTATTGAGGGAGCACTTTCTGAGGTATTGAGTGAGCACTATCTGAGGTATTGAGGGAGCACTTACTGAGGTATTGTGGGAGCATTTTCTAAAGTATTGAGGGAACACTTTCTGATGTATTGAGGGAGAACCTTCTGAGGTACTTAGGAAGCACTATCTGAGGTATTGAGGGAGGCTTTTCTGAGATATTGAGGGTGCACTACCTGAGGTATTGAGGGAGCTCTTTCTGAGGTAGTGAGGGAGCACTTTCTGAGGTACTGAGGGTGTACTATCTGAGGTATTGATGGAGCGTTTTCTGAGGTACTGAAGGTGCGCTGGCTAAGGTACTGAGGAAGCACTATCTGAGATATTGAGGGAGCACTTTCTGAGGTATTGAGGATGCACTATGAGGTACTGAGGGAGCAATATCTGAGGTATTGAGGGAGCACATTCTGAGGTATTGAGGAAGCACTACTTGATTTGCTGAAGAAGCACTCTCCGAGGTACTGAGGGAGCATTTTCTGAGGTTTTGAGGAAGCACTATCTGAGATACTGAGGGAGTACTGTCTGAGGTATTGAGCAAGCACTATCTCAGGTACTGAGGGTGCAATATCTCGGGTATTGAGGGAGCACTTTCTGATGTACTGAGGAAGCACTCTCTGAGGTACTGAGGGAGCACTTTCTGAGGTATTGAGCAGGCATTGCCTGAGGTACTGAGGGAGCACTCTCTGAGGTATTGAGGGAGATCTATCTGAACTATTGAGGAGCACTATCTGAAGTATTGAGGGCGCACTATCTGAGGTACTGAGGGAACACTTTCTGAGGTATTGAGGAAGCAATTTTCTGATGTACAGAGGGAGCACTTTCTGAGGTATTGAGGGAGCAAAATCTAAGGCATGGGGAGCACTATCTGAGGTATTGAGGAAGCACAATCTGAAATACTGAGGGAGTACTTTCTGAGGTATTGAGCAAGCACTATGTGAGGTACTGAGGGAGCAATATCTCAGGTACTGAGGGAGCACTTTCTGAGGTATTGAGCAAGCATTGCCTGAGGTACTGAGGGAGCACTCTCTGAGGTATTCAGGGAGATCTCTCTGAGGTATTGAGGAACACTATCTGAAGGTATTGAACACTATCTGAGGTATTGAGGGAGCACTTTCTGAGGTACTGAGGGTGTACTATCTGAAGAATTGATCGAGCATTTTCTGATATACTGAAGGTGCGCTGTCTAAGGTATTCAGGGAGCACTTTCTGAGGTATTGAGGGAGCACTGTCTGAGTACTGATGAAGCACTGCCTGAAGTACCGAGTGTGCACTATCTGACGTACTGTGGGAGCACTTCCTAAGGTATTGAGTGAGCACTATCTGAGGTATTGAGGGAGCACTTTCTGTGGTATTGAGGGAGCACTTTCTGAGGGACTGAGTGAGCATTATCTGACATACTGAGGGAGCATTATCTGATGTACTGAGGGAGGACTTTCTGTGGTACTGAGGAAGCACTTTCTGAGGTATTGAGGGTGCACTATCTGACTACTGAGGATGCACTGCCTGAAGTACAGAGTGTACACTATCTGAAGTATTGAGGGAGCACTTTCTGAGGTATTGAGTGAGCACTATGTGAGGTATTGAGGGAGCACTTACTGAGGTATTGTGGGAGCATTTTCTAAAGTATTGAGGGAGCACTTTCTGACGTATTGAGGGAGAACCTTCTGAGGTATTGAGGGTGCACTACCTGAGGTACTTAGAAAGCACTATCTGATTTATTGAGGGTGCACTATCTGAGGTATTGAGGGAGGCCTTTCTGAGGTATTGAGGGTGCACTACCTGAGGTATTGAGGGAGCACTTTCTGAGGGACTGAGGGTGTACTATCTGAGGTATTGATGGAGCATTTTCTGAGGTACTGAAGGTGCGCTGGCTAAGGTATTCAGGGAGCACTATCTGAGGAATTGAGGAAGCACTATCTGAGGTACTGAGGGAGTACTTTCTGAGGTACTGTGGGAGTACTTTGCTGCAAGGATGGTGTAGGAGGGAGGGCTTCAGATATTTGGACAATTGGACTGCATTCTGGGGAAGGTGGGACCTGTATAAACAGGACGGGTTGCACCTGAACCAGAAGGGCACCAATATCCTGGGGGGTAGGTTTGATAGCACTCTTCGGGGGGGTTTAAACTAATTTGGCAGGGGGATGGGATCCGGACTTGTAGTCCAGCAAGTAAGCTAGCTGTGTGTCAGGATGTCCAAGACGGTAGGGAGGCTGTGGAGAAGGTAGCACTGACAGGGAATACTTGCGGACACAGATGGGCTCAAGTGCGTATACTTCAATGCAAGGAGTATCAGAAATAAGGTGGGTGAACTTAAGGCGTGGATCGGTACCTGGGACTACGATGTTGTGGCCATCACGGAAACATGGATAGAAGAGGGACAGGAATGGCTGTTGGAGGTTCCTGGTTACAGATGTTTCAGTAAGATTAGGGAGGGTGGTAAAAAAGGAGGGGGGGTGGCATTGCTAATTAGAAATGGTATAACGGCTGCAGAAAGGAAGTTTGAGGGGGATCGGCCTCTGGAGGTAGTATGGGCTGAAGTCAGAAATAGGAAAGGTGCAGTCACCTTGTTGGGTGTTTATTATAGGCCCCCCAATAGCAGCAGAGATGTGGAGAAACAGATTGGGAAACAGATTTTGGAAAGGTGCAGAAGCCACAGGGTCGTAGTCATGGGCGACTTCAACTTCCCAAATATTGATTGGAAGCTCTTTAGATCAAGTAGATTGGATGGGGCGGTGTTTGTGCAGTGTGTCCAGGAAGCTTTTCTAACGCAGTATGTAGATTGTCCAACCAGAGGGGAGGCCATATTGGATTTGGTACTCGGTAACGAACCGGGACAAGTGGTGGGCTTGTTAGTGGGTGAACATTTTGGTGATGGCGGCCACAATTCTGTGACTTTCACCTTGGTTATGGAGAGAGATAGGTGCGCACAACAAGGAAGTTTTTACAATTGGGGGAACGGAAATTACGATGCTGTAAGACAGGATTTGAGGAGCATACGTTGGGAGCATAGGCTGTCAGGGAAGGATGTGGTGGAAATGTGGGACTTTTTCAAGGAGCAGATACGACGTGTCCTTGATATGTATGTACCGATCAGGCAGGAAAGAAATGGTCGTGTGAGGGAGCCTTGGTTGACGAGGGAGGTTGAATGTCTAGTAAAGAGGAAGAAGGAGGCTTACATAAGGTTGAGGAAACAAGGTTCAGACAGAGCAGTGGAGGGATACAGGATAGCCAGAAGGGACCTGAAGAAAGGGATTAGGAGAGCTAAGAGAGGGCATGAAAAATCCCTGGCGGATAGGATCAAGGATAACCCCAAGGCATTCTATGCGTATGTGAGAAACCTGAGAATGATGAGAACGAGGGTAGGTCCGATCAAGGACAGTGGTGGGAGACTGTGTATTGAGTCGGAAGAGATAGGAGAGGTCTTGAACAAGTACTTCTCTTCAGTATTTACGAACGAGAGGGACCGTATTATTGAAGAGGAGAGTGTGAAACGGACTGATAAGCTAGAAGAGATACCTGTTAGGAAGGAAGATGTGTTGGACATTTTGAACAACTTGAGGATAGACAAGTCCCCCGGGCCTGACGGGATATATCCTAGGATTATGTGGGAAGCAAGAGAGGAAATTGCAGTACCGTTGGCAATGATCTTCTCGTCTTCACTGGCAACTGGGGTGGTACCAGGGGACTGGAGAGTAGCGAATGTTGTGCCCCTGTTCAAAAAAGGGAATAGGGATAACCCCGGGAATTACAGGCCAGTTAGTCTTACTTCTGTGGTAGGCAAAGTAATGGAAAGGGTACTGAGGGATAGGATTTACGAGTATCTGGAAAGACACTGCTTGATGAGGGACAGCCAGCACGGATTTGTGAAGGGTAGGTCTTGCCTTACAAGTCTTATTGAATTCTTCGAGGAGGTGACCAAGCATGTGGATGAGGGTAGAGCAGTGGATGTAGTGTACATGGATTTTAGTAAGGCATTTGATAAGGTTCCCCATGGTAGGCTTATGTGGAAAGTCAGGAGGCATGGGATAGAGGGAAATTTGGCCAATTGGATAGAAAACTGGCTAACCGGTCGAAGTCAGGGAGTGGTGGTAGATGGTAAATATTCAGCATGGAGTCCAGTTACAAGTGGAGTTCCGCAGGGATCAGTTCTGGGTCCTCTGCTGTTTGTAATTTTTATTAATGACTGAGAGGAGGGAGTCGAAGGGTGGGTCAGTAAATTTGCAGATGATACAAAGATAGGTGGAGTTGTGGACAGTGAGCAGGGCTGTTGTCGGCTGCAGAGGGACTTAGATATGATGCAGAGCTGGGCTGAGAGTGGCAGATGGAGTTCAACCCTGCCAAGTGTGAGGTTGTCCATTTTGGAAGAACAAATAAGAATGCGGAATACAGGGTTAATGGTAGGGTTCTTGGTCAGGTGGAGGAACAGAGGGATCTTGGGGTCTATGTACATAGATCTTTGAAGGTTGCCACTCAGGTGGACAGAGTTTGTAAGAAGGCCTATGGAGTATTATCGTTCATTAGCAGAGGGATTGAATTCAAGAGTCGTGAGGTGATGTTGCAGCTGTACAGGACTTTGGTTAGGCCACATTTGGAGTACTGTGTGCAGTTCTGGTCGCCTCACTTTAGGAAAGATGTGGAAGCTTTGGAGAGGGTGCAGAGAAGATTTACCAGGATGTTGCCTGGAATGGAGAGTAGGTCGTATGAGGATAGGTTGAGAGTTCTCGGCCTTTTCTCGTTGGAACGGCGAAGGATGAGGGGTGACTTGATAGAGGTTTATAAGATGATCAGAGGAATAGATAGAGTAGACAGTCAGAAACTTTTTCCCCGGGTACAACAGAGTGTTACAAGGGGACATAAATTTAAGGTGAAGGGTGGAAGGTATAGGGGAGATGTCAGGGGTGGGTTCTTTACCCAGAGAGTGGTGGGGGCATGGAATGCGCTGCCCGAGGGAGTGGTAGAGTCAGAATCATTGGCGACCTTTAAGCGGCATTTGGATAGGTACATGGATGGGTGCTTAATCTAGGATAGAAGTTCGGCACAACATCGTGGGCCGAAGGGCCTTTTCTGTGCTGTATTGTTCTATGTTCTATGTTCTATGTTCTATGTTCTACTTTCTGAGGTACTGAGCGAGCACTATCTGAGGTACTGAGGAAGCACTATCTGAGGTATTGAGGGAGCACTTTCTGAGGTATTGAGGAAGCGCTATTTGATTTGCTGAGGAAGCACTCTCTGAGGTACTGAGGGACAACCTCTGAGCTATTGAGGAAGCACTATCTGAGATACTGAGGGAGTACTGTCTGAGGTATTGAGCAAGCACTATCTGAGGCATTGAGGGTGCAATATCTCAGGTATTGAGGGAGCCCTTTCTGAGGTAGTAAGGTAGCACTATCTGATGTACTGAGGAAGCGCTCTCTGAGGTACTGATGGAGCACTTTCTGAGGTATTGACTGAGCACTTTCTGAGGTATTGAGTGAGCATTATATGAGGTACTGAGGTAGCACTTTCTGAGGTATTGAGGGAGCACTATTTGAGGTATTGGGGGAGTACTATCTGAGGTATTGAGGGAGCACTTTCTGAGGTATTGAGGGAGCAAAATCTAAGACATGGGGAGCACTATCTGAGATATTGAGGGAGCACTTTCTGAGGTATTGTGGGTGCTCCTTCTGAGGTAATGAGGGAGCACTTGCTGACGTACTGAGGGTGCACTATCTGTGGTACCGAGGAAGCACTTTCTGAGGTATTGAGGAAGTACAATGTGAGTGCTGAGGGAGCACTATCGGAGGTACTGAGGTAGCACTATCTGAGTTATTGAGGGTGCACTATCTGAGGTAGTGATGGAGCATTTTCTGAGGTATTGAGGGAGCATTTTCTGAGGTACTGGCGGTGCAGGGGTAAAATTGAGGAAATGAGAAGTTAAAGCAATCATAGTTTGAGTTTTGTACAGGCCTCCAAACAGTAGTCAGGAGCTGGGCCAAAAACTACGCTCGGAGATAGGAAAGATGTATAGGAAAGGCAAAGTTACAGGCCGGAGCTAGGGCGTGTTACTTGGAAGGAGCTGCTATCAGGCAAATCCATGGGGGATTTCAATATGCAGGTGGACTGGGCAAATCAGGTTGGTGGAGAATTGTAAGAAAATCATGGAATGTCTTCGAGATGGCTTTTTGGAGCAGCTTGTGTTGCAGCCCAGCCCACTCACAAACAGGCAATACTGGATTAGTGTTGTGCAATGAGGCAAAATAGATAAAGGAGCTTAATGTGTAGGAACACATCAGAATCAGTGATCATAGCATGGTTAAATTTATTCTGTAATTTGATAGGGAGATGATAGAATCAGAGGCAAAAATATGTCAGCTGTATAAAGGCAACTGCAGAGGCATGAGGGAGAAGCTGGGTAGACTTGACTGGGAGAGGGGCCAAGCAGGAAAGACATTGGAACAGCAATGGCAGGAAGAGGACTGGAAAATGACTGAAGTGACACCCCGTTTAACAAGGCAGAAGACGGAAAATTACAGACTTTTTAATCTAACCTTGGCCGTGGGTAAGATCCTGGAATCCATCATGAAGGATGCAATTTCTAAATACTTGGAAATGTTTGAAAAAAAAAATGGCAGATCAGCATGGTTTCATCAAGAGGAGGTCATGCCTGATAAGTCTACTAGAATTCTTTGAGGAAGTACCAAGCAGATTGGAGCAAGGAGAACCAATGGATGTTATCTACCTGCACCTGAAGAAGTCCTTTGACGAGGTGCCATACAGGAGGCTATTAAGAAAGATAAGGGCCCATGGTGTTGGAGGCAAGGTGCTAGCATGGATAGAAGCTTGGCTGTCTGACAGAAAGCAAAGACCTGGGATAAAAGGGACCTTCGCAGGATGGCAGCTGGTGACAAGTATTGTTGCACTAGACACAGTGTTGGGATCACAGATTTTCATTTTATACAGTTACCGATCTAGATGAAGGAACTGAGGGCACTCTGGCTAAGTTTTTAGAATTAGAATCCTAGAATGTGGAAACAGGTCCTTCAGTCCAACAAGTTCACCCCAACACTCTGAAGAGTAACCCAGTGAGACCCATTCCCCTACACTATATTTACCCCGGTTAATAACCTACTCCGTGGGCAACTTCACCTGACCTGTACACCTTTGGACTATGGGAGGCAACCAGAGCAGCTGGAGCAAACCCAAGCAGACATGGAGAGAATATGAAAACTCCACACAGATAGTATTCCAAGGCTGGAATCGAACCTAGGTCCCTGGTGCTATGATGCAGCAGTGCTGATCACTAAGTCACTGTGCCACCCACAACCTGATTTTCAGACATTACAAAGATAGGTAGAGGGACAGATAGCATTAAAGAGGTGGAGAGTCTGCTGAAGGGTGTTCCAGCGCATCTTCTCAATTTCCTGCACCTCCATACTTAAACCGCACATTTCCAACCACAACAAGGATAGATTCCACCTTCCACCCCACGAACCTCCGGATACAACTCAACATTCTCCACCATTTCCACCACCTCCACCACCTGCAGTCAGATCCCACCACCAGAGATGTATTTCTCTCCCTACCCCTATTAGCATTCTGCAGAGACCATTCCCTCCATGACTCCCTCGTTAGGCCCACACGCCCCACCAAGTCACCCTTGCCACCACATGAGGCGTAAAACCTGTGCTCACAATCCCCCTCACCTCCATCCAAGGCCCCAAAGGTCCCTTCTACATCCAGCAGAGTCTTTTTCTGCACATTAAAACACCTCATCTACTGTGTCCATTGCTCCCAGTCTCCTACACATTGGGGAGACAGGACGTCAACTTGCGGAACATTTTAGTGAAAATTTCTGGGACGCACACACTCAACAATCCCAGCAACCTGTGGCCGACCACTTCAACTCCCCCTCCTACTCCACCACGGATATGCCAGTCCTGGGCCTCCTCCACCACCAAACTCTTGTCACCTGATGCCTAGACGAATAACGCTTCTTCTTCTGCCTTGAGACCCTCCAATCACACGGTATCAATGTCACTTTCACCAGATTCCTCATCTCTGCTCACCCCCACCATATCCCGGATCTAACCCTCCAACTTGGCATTGCCCTCTTGAAATGTCCTACCTCTCCATCTTGCGCATTGACCTATCACTGTCACCGCCCACTTTCATCGAACTATCTCCTTCCAAGCTACCGTCCCTTCCATGCAAATTCGAATCTTATGGTACTGAGGATAATATATGGCCATAGTATGAGAATGAGGGAAAACTGACAAGGAAACGGTGAGTTGGAATAAAACAATATTTTTTCGAGTAGAAGGCTTGGGCGATATAGCAGGAATTGGAGCTTTCACCACAACTATTTCCAATACACATCAAACATTTGGTTGAGAGAATCAAATGCAACATTTCCCAGTGTGCTGATGGCACTGAACAATGTCAGATTGTGTGTGGTTGAGCAGGATGTAAAAATGCTCCTAGGTGATTGAGACAAGTAGAATTAATGGGCTATTATGTGACAGATGAAGAGCAACATGCAGATGTGACAAAGTTTGGGAGAAGATTTGTAGCTCGGGTGCTCGTTGTTGTGGTTCTGCTCGCCGAGCTGGGAATTTGTGTTGCAGACGTTTCGTCCCCTGTCTAGGTGACATCCTCAGTGCTTGGGAGCCTCCTGTGAAGCACTTCTGTGATGTTTCCTCCGACATTTATAGTGGCCTGTCTCTGCTGCTTCCAGTTGCCAGTTCCAGCTGTCCACTGCAGTGGCCGGTGTATTGGGTCCAGGTCGATGTGTTTGTTGATTGAATCTGTGGATGCGTGCCATGCCTCTAGGCCTTGTAGATGTGACATTATGTACTTTGATTTGAAAAACAGAACAGCAGCCTATCATTTGAAAAGGAATTTGCTGAAATGTATTAATCTATAAAGGAACTTACGCTGTATTTTTGTTTCTTTCTGTGCAAACGTCTGAGTTCCAGACGTCAATACTGGGAGTAAATTGGAGTTTACAATCAGCATTGCCTTCAAGGTCACGGTTACTGACACCAGATTTTACATCTCGCTATTTTATTAATTGTATCTTCCACCAGCTGCCAGAGAATTAGCATGCTAACCAGTATACATAGATCCACCAAGTGGAGAGTTGTAACATTGAAAAGGACCTGGATCTCCCTGTACTCCAGTCACCGAAAGCAATATTGCCGGAACAGAACACAGTTAGGAAAATAAATGGTGTGTTGAACTTCATTAAAATGGGATTTGAGTCCAGGAGTAAGTGTGTCTTACTACAGGTGTACAGGGCCTTGGTGTGACACCATCTTGAACATTGTGCAGTACTGTGTGTAGTTTTGGTCTCCTTATCTAATAAAGGGCAAACCTCACATTGAGGGAGTGCAGCAAAGGATGAGTAGATTGTTCTCTGGGATGACAGGCTTGTTGTTGGAGCAGAATTTGGGGTGAAAGGGCCTGTATTCCATGGGGTTTAGGAAAATGAGTGGAGATCTCAGTGAAATATATAAATCTCTGACAGGGCGAGACAGTTTGGAAGCAGGGATGATAATTCCTCTGACTGGGATGTCTAAAACAAGGGACCTCAGTATTAGGTACAGACAGACCACTCCACATTGAGATAAGAATAAATGTCTGCTCTCAGTGACCGGTGAACCTGTGAAATGCTCTCCTAGATCAGGCTGCGGAAGTCAAGGCACTGAATATAAATAAAGATTTCGAGGCACTAAAGTAATGGTGGGAGAACAGGAGAATGCTGTGGATCAGCAATCATGACAGATAATGTGGTAGCTGTGATCCCGTGGAACGCTGTGTTATTGAAAATCATACAATATCAATAATGGGGCCTGTCAGAAACAAACAGTGTAAGTAAGAAACCGCCAAAAACAACTAAAAATCAAAACAAAAATAACAGTTGCCGAACAATAATGTTAGTTCAGTTTAAGTAACTCTTTAAATCATATATTGTAATGAAAAAGTGTAGTAAGTGTAGCACTTTCACACTACAGTCACTGACTACAGCACTGTACCTTTCACCAAGCTCTTCACCAGAAAGCATGTGAACTGACTGAACACGTGATGCTGATTGGGAATTCCAGTTCTCCCCAAGATCTCCACCCCCTAACTCCCCGTTTGAAATAGAGTTCTTTCTAAATTTAGACTACGATTCCCAGTTTCAGGCTGAGTTTCAAGGCTTGCAGAGGGGATTGCATTCCTGTTTTACCTGAACACACTGAGGGTGCATTTTGCAGACAGAAGATCCTGAGGCTGGGATTTGCTGATCAGCTGCTACCGGGGATTGAATCACATCACAGTGAACGGGAGCTCAGTCTTTCGCACAAAGGTCCGCATTTCACTAAACATGTTACAGCCACATCACAATAATATATACGCATTATAGGAGGACGTTAATGGGCAAGCAAAGTCAAAGGACCCAAGGGACTAATGCAGTTTATATTTCCTAATGGCAATCCCATTAAGGGAGATGTACGTTGTGTGGGAAAAGTACGTTGAGGAGAGATTCAGCCATGATCTAGAATGGGGGAGGGCTCAAAGTGTTGAATGATCTACTCCTTTCCCAATGTTTCTGTGCAGTCTGTGGGAAAGCTCTGTAAATGTTGTTACAAGCTCTCAGATGTTAGGAAGGAGGTGTCTGCAGGGTCGACATGACTGTGTTTCCCGTTCCCTTTTCTGATACTGAGGCTGGGGCCGGGTGTTCTTATTCGCTTTATCCTTTAAGTCCTCAGAGCAGTTTGATACAATTGAGTGTCTTGCTTGCCCATTTCAGAGACCATTGAAGAGTTTATCACATGTCTGTGTGTCTGGAGTCACTTTTAGGCCAGACCAGGAAAGGACGGGTGATTCACTTCCAGAAAGCACATTAGTGAAATAAATTGGAGCTTACAATCAGCATTGCCTTCAAGGTCACGATTACTGATACCAGATTTTACATCTTGCTATTTTATTAATTATATCTTCCACCAGCTGCCTGGTCTGGATTAATAATCCAGTGATATTTCCACAACAGCACCATCTCCACATGGGGACCTGTCGGAAACCACACTGAGCTGGTTATTTCTGTGCTGTATGACAGCTCTGTCAAAAAGACCTCCCACCAATTTGACTGTTGTGATGGGACTGAGAGGGTGGTGATGGTTCACATTGTAATTATTCCCCTCTTAGAGGACTGGACAGAGTTGAGTAATTTTCCACCTCGCCAGGGAGATTTCAGAGTTGGAGCTGGAATGAAACAGCTTCCCCAGGGACATGGCTTGTTGTGCTTCAGTGCTGTTGCAGGAATGGTATCAGGGCCCATTGCCATTGTTGTATTTACTGTGTTTAGCTGTTCCTTCATGTCAGGTGCAGTAAATCAAATTGTTTGAAGTCTGGCATCTGTGATTCTGTGGGCGTCATGAGGAGGGTGAGGTGGATCATCCACTCAACACTTCTGTCTGAGGGTGCAGATGGTATATCCTTGTCTCTTACACTGATGTGCAGGCTGTTCCAGTATATAGGAGGGGAATATTTGTGGAGTAGTCTCCTCCAGTGAGCTGTTCAATGGTCCAACACCATTTCTGACTGCACTACACAGAACAGCATAGCTTCGATCTGATCTTTTGGTCTTGGATTCATTGCGCCCTCTCTATCAGATGTTCATTCTGCTGTTTGGAATTTAAACAATCATGTGCGGTAGGTTTAACAGATTACCATCAGACGTTTCAGGAAGCTTCAGAACCAATGAATTTGTACACCTTGTGTTACTGTTCACTTCCTGGTGTATGGCAATCCATGTCAGACACATGCCGAAACTTATTCAAGAACCCTAAACAAGTCTGGCAGTATCTGTGGAGTGAAAGCAGATTTAATCTTTAGCGTCCTGTGACTGTCTCCTGGTGTCTCCAGGTGTCTCCAAAAATTTATGTTTTTGTTCCAGATTTTCAGGATCCACTGGTCTTTGCTATATTGAAAATATATTGAAAATATGTTGTGTGACTTTTCATTTTTGAAGGATCTCAGTGGGTCTGGCAACATCTGCAGAGACAAAGAGATAATGTTAATGTTTCCAGCCCAGTGTAAATCTTCTTCAGAAGTGTAAAGTGCTAATACCAGAATAAAGGCCAGTACTGGGCTGCAATGTTCTTTTTCATATTAGTCTAACTTCGTTTATTGGCCGAGCGATTCCATAAAGATCTGTACTGCGTTGTAATGTTCTGTTTTGAATTCGCCTAACTTCTTTTAACAGCTGAGTGGTTCCATGAAGGGTCTGTACTGTGCTGTAATGCTCTATCTTATATTTGTCAAACTTCCGGAATGAGCTGAGCGGTTCCACAGACGGCCTGTATTGCGCTGTAATGTTTTATGTTGCATTTATCAAACTTCCGGTATTATCCGAGTGGTTCCATAAAGGGTCTGTATTGCGCTGTAATGCTCCATGTTCTATGAGTCTTATTTCCTTTATTAGCCAGGCATTTTTATAAAGGTCCTGTTCTGCGCTGTAATGTTTCATATTGTATTAGACTAGTATCCATTATGAGCCAAGTGGTTCCATAAAGGACCTGTATTGCGCTGTAATGTTCTGTAATGTATTAGTTAATTTCCTGTATCAGCTGAGTGGTTCCATGTGGGCGGCACGGTGGCACAGTGGTTAGCACTGCTGCCTCACAGCACCAGAGATCCGGGTTCAATTCCTGCCTCAGGTGACTAACTGTGTGGAGTTTGCACATTCTCCCAGTGTCTGCGTGGGTTTGCTTCGGGTGCTCCAGTTTCCTCCCACAGTCCAAAGATGTGCAGGTCAGGTGAATTGGCCATGCTAAATTGCCCGTAGTGTTAGGTATGGGGTAAATGTAGGGGTATGGGTGGGTTGCGCTTCGGCGGGTCGGCGTGGACTTGTTGGGCCGAAGGGCCTGTTTCCACACTGTAAGTAATCTAATCTAATGTACTGCGCTGTAATGCTCCATGTTCTATGAGTCTAACTTCCATTAACAAGCAAGTGGTTCCATATATGTCGTGTCCTGCGTTGTAACGTTCTATGTTTTATTAGTGTAGTGTCCATCATTAGCTGAGCGGTTCCATAAAGGGCCTGTACTGCGCTGTAATGCCCCATGTTCTATGAGTCTAACTTCCTTTATTAGGCGAGCAGTACCATAGACAGCCTATACAGCACTGTAATGTTCTATGTTGTATTTGTCAAACTTCTGGTATTAACCACTGCTGCCTCACAGCACCAGAGATCCGGGTTCAATCCCCGCCTCAGGCGACTAACTGTGTGGAGTTTGCACGTTCTCCCCGTGTCTGCGTGGGTTTCCTCCGGGTGCTCCGGTTTCCTCCCACAGTCCAAAGATGTGCAGGTCAGGTGAATTGGCCATGCTAAATTGCCCGTAGTGTTAGGTCAGGGTTAAAGGTAGGGGTATGGGTGGGTTGCGCTTCGGCGGGGCGGTGTGGACTTGTTGGGCCGAAGGGCCTGTTTCCATACTGTAAGTAATCTAATCTAATCTAATCTAATCTCACCGAGCGGTTCCATAAAGGGCCTGTATTGAGCTGTAATGTTCCTTGTTTATTGAGTCTTACACCAGACATGTGGACACGATTTAAGAAGCAGTTGTTGTGAGTCAAACACAAATTTGTTCCTCTGAGACAGGTAAGAAGGGGTAAGATTAAGGAACCTTGGATGACGAGACCAGAGGAATTCCTCATCAAAAGGAAGAAGGCAGTTTATATAAGGTGGAGGAAGCAAGGACATAGCACAGGTTTAAAGGATTACAGGCTTGCTAGAAAGGAGCTCAGAAATTGACATAGGAGAGCCAGGAGGGGGCACGAAAAAGGTTTGGCAAGAAGGTTTAGTGAGAACCCAAAGGTGTTTTACTCATACGTGAGGAATAAGAAAATGATCAGGGAGAAGGAAGGGCCAATCAGGGATAAAGGGAACTTGTGCGTGGAGTCTGAGCAGATAGGGGAAGCCCCAAATGAGTTTTTTGCTTCGGTTTTCACGGGAACTTGTTATAAATGAAAACTTAGAGGAGCTGGGACACAGTCTTGACCAGATCGAAAGTGATGATGTTGATGTGCTAGAAACTTTGGCAAACATTAAGATTGATAAGTCCCCAGAGCCAGACCAGATTTATCCTAGGCTGTTCCGAGAAGCGAGAAAGGAGGTTGGTAAGCTACTGGCGAGGATATTTGCCTCCTCACTCTCCACGGGAGTCGTACTGGAGGATTGGAAGGAGGCGAATGTTGTTCCTCTTTTCAAGAAGGGCAATAGGGAAATCCCTGGCAATTACAGACCAGTCAGTCTTATGTATGTGGTCAGCAAGGTTTTGGAAAGAATTCTGAGGGATAGGATTTATGACTACTTGGCAAAGCATAGTGTGATTAAAGCCAGTCAGCATGGCTTTGTGAGGGACAGGTCATGCCTCACAAATCTTACTGAGTTTTTTGAGGAGGTGTCAAGACAGGTCGACGATGGTCGAGCAGTGGATGTGGTGTATATAGATTTCAGCAAGGCATTTGATAGGGTTCCCCATGGTAGGCTCATCCATAAAGTCAGGAAGTATGGGATACAGGCAGATTTGGCTATCTGGATTCAGAATTGGCTGGCTGACAGAAGGCAGAGAGTGGTTGTAGATGGTTGTAGATGGAAAGTATTCTGCCTGGAGGACAGTATTGAGTGGGGTCCCGCAGGGCTCTGTTCTTGGGCCTCTGCTCTTTGTAGTTTTTACAAATGACTTGGATGAGGAGGTTGAGGGGTGGGTTAGTAAATTTGCAGATGACAGAAATGTTAGAGGTGTCGTAAATAGTATAGAGGGCTACTGCAGGCTGCAGCGCAACAATGCAGAGCTGGGCTGAGAAATGGCAGGTGGAGTTCAAATGCGAAGTGATGCATTTTGGAAGGTCGAACTTGAATGCTAAATATAGGATTAAAGACAGGATTCTTGGCAGTGTGGAGGAACAGAGGGATCTGGGTGTGCAAGTACATAGGTCCATTCAAGTGGCCACATAAGTGGATAGGGTTGTTAAGAAAGCATATGGTGTTTTGACTTTCATTAACTGGGGGATAGTGTTTAAGAGCCATGAGGTTTTGCTGCAACTCTACAAGTCACTGGTGAGGCCACACTTGGAATATTGTGTCCAGTTCTGGTTGTCCTGTTATAAGAAAGATACAGAGGCTTTGGAGAGGGTGCAAAGAAGGTTTACCAGGATGCTGCCTGGACTGGAGGGCTTGCCTTATGAAGAAAGGTTGAATAAGCTCAGACTTTTCTCTCTGGAGAGAAGGAGGAAGAGAGGAGACCTGATCGAGTTGTGTGAGAGAGTGTGAGAGCAGAAAAGACAGACAGACAGGGAGAGGGAGAGAAAGCATCAGGAGATGGAAAAAGAAGGGGAGAATGGGAGAGGAAGAGAGAGGTGGAGATGGGAAGAGAGGTGGGAGACAGTGGGATGTGAGATAAAGAGAGAGGAGGAGGGGAAGACATAGCTGTAGGAAGTGGGGGAGAGAGATAGACCACGATGGAGAGCTGGGGCATAGAGAGAGGGTGAAAATGTGAGAGAGAGGGATAGACAGTGGGGGATAAGGTGAGGTGGAGAGGAAGAGAGTGTGTGAGAGGGAGACATAGAGGGTGTGTGTTAGAAAGAGAGAAGGCAAGTGTGTGAGTGAGAATTTGAGAGAGACAGTATGTGTGAGAGAGGGTGAGAATGTGAGAAAGAGAGATGGTTAGAATCTGAGAGAGAGGGGGTGAGACTGAGAAAGAGAGACAGTGAGTGTGTTTCTGAGAGAAAAGGTGAGAATGTGAGATAGAGAGAGGATGAAAGTGTGTGTGTGAGAGAGAGAGGGTGAAATTGCGTGAGAGTGAGAGAGCAAGATTGTGTGTGTGTGTGAGAGAGAGAGCAAGAATGTCTGAGAGAGATAAGAGTGTGTCAGAAAGAGGGAGAGGATGACAGTCTGAGAGAGATCAAGGACAAGAGTGTGAGTGTGTGTGTGAGAGAGAGAAAGGGCGAGATTGTGAGACAAAGAGAGAGAGGGTAAATCCAGGAGAATAAATCACAATCTTCTCAGGAGAAGAGCCGGATTCCCCTCGCTGAGACTGATGGATGAACAAAGACTGTCCCTACCAAAGTAGACCATCAAAGGCTACTCCTCTACTGCAGCCACAACAGCTGTAGAACCAGGAAAACACTCTCAGCTGGTCCTGCTTGGAAATTGTCTTTCTTTATCCAATTAAATCTTGTCATGAATCTGAAATGTCTTAATGAAGTGAATAAACTCTGCCACTGAGCTGTGACCACAAACTTCCCAAACCCACCAGACACAGGCCGGTGAAGGATGGAGGTTTTAGTGAGATGCGAGGGAGAATTTGTCCTGATGTCCCAGCAATTATCTCTCCTGTAGCCAACAGCGCCTGGGAAAAATAAACTTGATGGTGGTCATGATGGCATTGTTGTTGTGGCATCAGTTAGTGATTTCAGTCACTGGTTAGTGATGTTAACCAGGTTAGTATTTACTGTTGGTGGTTAGGGACATGAACAGGATTGTGAGTATTGTCGGTGGTTCGGGATGTAAACCGGGTTAGTGATTACTGTTGGTGATTAGGGACATTAACCAGGTTAATGATTACTGTCAGTGGTTAGGTACATTCACCGGGTTAGTGATTACTATCAATGATTAGGACAATTAACCAGGTTAGGGATTACTGTTGGTGGTTAGGGACGTTAACCAGGATAGTGATTACTGTCAGTGGTTAGGGACATTATCCGGGTTAATGATTACTGTCAATGGTTAGGGCAATTAACCAGGTTAGGGATTACTGTTGGTGATTAGGGACGTTAACCAGGTTAATGATTACTGTCAGTGGTTAGGGACATTATCCGGGTTAATGATTACTGTCAATGGTTAGGACAATTAACCAGGTTAGGGATTACTGTTGGTGGTTAGGGACGTTAACCGGGATAGTGATTACTGTCAGTGGTTAGTGATGTTAACCGGGTTAATGATTACTGTCAATGGTTAGGGAGGCTCTGAATGAAGGGACTGAGCTCCCTGTGGAGTGGCTCCGGGAGGGGGGAGCTCTCAATCTGTGGGTGGGTGCATGGATAGAGGGAGCGGGGGCTTTTATAGAAAGATGGGGGCATGGATAGAGGGAGAGGGGGCTTTTATAGAAAGATGGGGGCATGGACTGAGGGTGAGGGGGCTTTTATAGAAAGATGGAGCATCGATGGAGGGAGAGGGTGCTTTTATAGAAATTTGGGGGCATGGATAGAATGTGAGGGGGGGGGGTTTAAAGAAAGATAGGAGCATGGATTGAGGGAGAGGGGACTTTAATAGAAATAGAGTGAAAGCGGGCTTTTATAGAAATATGGGTGCATAGATAGAGGGAGAGGGACTTTTAAAGAAAGATGGGTGCATGGATAGAGGGAGAGGGAGCTGTTATAGAGAGATGGGGCATGGATAGAGGGAGGGGGACTTTTAAAGATAGAGGGTGGGGGGCTTTTATGGAAAGATGAAGCACAAGGATAAAGGGAGAGGGGGCTTTTATACAATGATGGGAGCATGGATAGAGAGAGGAGGCTTTTACAGAAAAATGGGCCACATGGACAGAGGGACAGTGGGCTTTTATAGAAAGATGGGGGCATGGACAGAGGGAGAGGGGGCAAATATAGAAAGATGAGGGCATGGATAGAGGGAGAGGGGGCAAATATAGAAAGATGGGGGCATGGATAGAGGGAGAGGGGGCAAATATAGAAAGATGGGGGCATGGATAGAGGGAGAGGGGGCAAATATAGAAAGATGGGGGCATGGATAGAGGGAGAGGGGGCAAATATAGAAAGATGGGGGCATGGATAGAGGGAGAGGGGGCAAATATAGAAAGATGGGGGCATGGATAGAGGGAGAGGGGGCAAATATGGAAAGATGGGAGCATGGACAGAGAGAGCGGGGGCAAATATGGAAAGATGGGGGCATGGATAGAGGGAGAGGGGGCAAATATAGAAAGATGGGGGCATGGACAGAGGGAGAGGGGGCAAATATAGAAAGATGGGGGCATGGATAGAGGGAGAGGGGGCAAATATAGAAAGATGGGGGCATGGACAGAGGGAGAGGGTGCAAATATAGAAAGATGGGAGCATGGACAGAGAGAGGGGGGGCAAATATAGAAAGATGGGGGCATGGATAGAGGGAGAGGGGGCAAATATAGAAAGATGGGAGCATGGACAGAGGGAGAGGGGGGCAAATATAGAAAGATGGGAGCATGGACAGAGAGAGGGGGCAAATATAGAAAGATGGGGGCATGGATAGAGGGAGAGGGGGCAAATATAGAAAGATGGGAGCATGGACAGAGGGAGAGGGGGGCAAATATAGAAAGATGGGAGCATGGACAGAGAGAGGGGGGGCAAATATAGAAAGATGGGGGCATGGATAGAGGGAGAGGGGGCAAATATAGAAAGATGGGGGCATGGACAGAGGGAGAGGGGGCAAATATAGAAAGATGGGAGCATGGACAGAGGGGGGGGGCAAATATAGAAAGATGGGGGCATGGATAGAGGGAGAGGGGGCAAATATAGAAAGATGGGGGCATGGATAGAGGGAGAGGGGGCAAATATAGAAAGATGGGAGCATGGACAGAGGGAGAGGGGGCAAATATAGAAAGATGGGAGCATGGATAGAGGGAGAGGGGGCAAATATAGAAAGATGGGAGCATGGACATGAGAGAGGGGGCAAATATAGAAAGATGGGGGCATGGACAGTGAGAGAGGGGGCAAATATAGCAAGATGGGAGCATGGACAGTGAGAGAGGGGGCAAATATAGAAAGATGGGAGCATGGACAGTGAGAGAGGGGGCAAATATAGAAAGATGGGGGCATGGACAGTGAGAGAGGGGGCAAATATAGCAAGATGGGAGCATGGACAGTGAGAGAGGGGGCAAATATAGAAAGATGGGAGCATGGACAGTGAGATGGGGGCAAATATAGCAAGATGGGAGCATGGATAGAGGGAGAGGGGGCAAATATAGAAAGATGGGAGCATGGAATGATGGAGAGGGGGCAAATATAGAAAGATGGGGGCATAGACAGTGAGAGAGAAGGCAAATATAGAAAGATGGGAGCATGGACAGTGAGATAGGGGGCAAATATAGAAAGATGGGGGCATGGACAGTGAGAGAGGGGGCAAATATAGAAAGATGGGAGCATGGACAGTGAGATAGGGGGCAAATATAGCAAGATGGGAGCATGGACAGAGGGAGAGGGAGCAAATATAGAAAGATGGGGGCATGGATAGAGGGAGAGGGGGCAAATATAGAAAGATGGGAGCATGGAATGATGGAGAGGGGGCAAATATAGAAAGATGGGGGCATGGATAGAGGGAGAGGGGGCAAATATAGAAAGATGGGGGCATGGACAGAGGGAGAGGGAGCACATATAGAAAGATGGGAGCATGGATAGAGGGAGAGGGGGCAAATATAGAAAGATGGGGGCATGGACAGAGGGAGAGGGAGCAAATATAGAAAGATGGGGGCATGGACAGAGGGAGAGGGAGCAAATATAGAAAGATGGGGGCATGGATAGAGGGAGAGGGAGCAAATATAGAAAGATGGGAGCATGGATAGAGGGAGAGGGGGCAAATATAGAAAGATGGGGGCATGGACAGAGAGAGAGGGGGCAAATATAGAAAGATGGGGGCATGGATAGAGGGAGAGGGGGCAAATATAGAAAGATGGGGGCATGGATAGAGGGAGAGGGGGCAAATATAGAAAGATGGGGGCATGGATAGAGGGAGAGGGAGCAAATATAGAAAGATGGGAGCATGGATAGAGGGAGGGGGGCAAATATAGAAAGATGGGGGCATGGACAGAGAGAGAGGGGGCAAATATAGAAAGATGGGGGCATGGATAGAGGGAGAGGGGGCAAATATAGAAAGATGGGGGCATGGACAGAGGGAGAGGGGGCAAATATAGAAAGATGGGGGCATGGACAGTGAGAGAGGGAGCAAATATAGAAAGATGGGGGCATGGATAGAGGGAGAGGGGGCAAATATAGAAAGATGGGAGCATGGATTGAGGGAGAGGGGGCTTTTATAGAAAGATGGGGGCATGGACTGAGGGTGAGGGGGCTTTTATAGAAAGATGGAGCATCGATGGAGGGAGAGGGTGCTTTTATAGAAATTTGGGGGCATGGATAGAATGTGAGGGGGGGGTTTAAAGAAAGATAGGAGCATGGATTGAGGGAGAGGGGACTTTAATAGAAATATTATGCATATGGATAGAGTGAAAGCGGGCTTTTATAGAAATATGGGTGCATAGATAGAGGGAGAGGGACTTTTAAAGAAAGATGGGTGCATGGATAGAGGGAGAGGGAGCTGTTATAGAGAGATGGGGCATGGATGGAGGGAGGGGGACTTTTAATGAAAGATGGGGCATGGATAGAGGGTGGGGGGCTTTTATGGAAAGATGAAGCACAAGGATAAAGGGAGAGGGGGCTTTTATACAATGATGGGAGCATGGATAGAGAGAGGAGGCTTTTACAGAAAAATGGGCCACATGGACAGAGGGACAGTGGTCATTTATAGAAAGATGGGGGCATGGATAGGGGGAGAGGGGGCAAATATAGAAAGATGGGGGCATGGACAGAGGGAGAGGGAGCAAATATAGAAAGATGGGGGCATGGACAGAGGGAGAGGGGGCAAATATAGAAAGATGGGGGCATGGATAGAGGGAGAGGGGGCAAATATAGAAAGATGGGGGCATGGACAGTGAGAGAGGGGGCAAATATAGAAAGATGGGAGCATGGATAGAGGGAGAGGGGGCAAATATAGAAAGATGGGAGCATGGACAGAGAGAGAGGGGGCAAATATAGAAAGATGGGAGCATGGATAGAGGGAGAGGGGGCAAATATAGAAAGATGGGGGCATGGACAGTGAGAGAGGGGGCAAATATAGAAAGATGGGAGCATGGATAGAGGGAGAGGGGGCAAATATAGAAAGATGGGAGCATGGACAGAGAGAGGGGGGGCAAATATAGAAAGATGGGAGCATGGACAGTGAGATAGGGGGCAAATATAGCAAGATGGGAGCATGGATAGAGGGAGAGGGGGCAAATATAGAAAGATGGGAGCATGGAATGATGGAGAGGGGGCAAATATAGAAAGATGGGGGCATGGACAGTGAGAGAGGGGGCAAATATAGAAAGATGGGAGCATGGACAGTGAGATAGGGGGCAAATATAGCAAGATGGGAGCATGGATAGAGGGAGAGGGGGCAAATATAGAAAGATGGGGGCATGGATAGAGGGAGAGGGGGCAAATATAGAAAGATGGCGGCATGGACAGAGGGAGAGGGAGCAAATATAGAAATATGGGGGCATGGACAGAGGGAGAGGGAGCAAATATAGAAAGATGGGGGCATGGACAGAGGGAGAGGGAGCAAATATAGAAAGATGGGGGCATGGACAGTGAGAGAGGGGGCAAATATAGAAAGATGGGAGCATGGACAGAGAGAGAGGGGGCAAATATAGAAAGATGGGGGCATGGACAGAGGGAGAGGGAGCAAATATAGAAAGATGGGAGCATGGATAGAGGGAGAGGGGTCAAATATAGAAAGATGGGGGCATGGATAGAGGGAGAGGGGTCAAATATAGAAAGATGGGAGCATGGATAGAGGGAGAGGGGGCAAATATAGAAAGATGGGGGCATGGACAGAGGGAGAGGGAGCAAATATAGAAAGATGGGAGCATGGATAGAGGGAGAGGGGGCAAATATAGAAAGATGGGGGCATGGATAGAGGGAGAGGGGGCAAATATAGAAAGATGGGAGCATGGATAGAGGGAGAGGGGGCAAATATAGAAAGATGGGGGCATGGATAGAGGGAGAGGAGGCAATTATAGAAAGATGGGGGCATGGACAGAGGGAGAGGGAGCAAATATAGAAAGATGGGAGCATGGATAGAGGGAGAGGGGGCAAATATAGAAAGATGGGGGCATGGATAGAGGGAGAGGGGGCAAATATAGAAAGATGGGGGCATTGACAGTGAGAGAGGGAGCAAATATAGAAAGATGGGGGCATGGATAGAGGGAGAGGGGGCAAATATAGAAAGATGGGAGCATGGATAGAGGGAGAGGGGGCAATTATAGAAAGATGGGGGCATGGACAGAGGGAGAGGGGGCAAATATAGAAAGATGGGGGCATGGACAGTGAGAGAGGGAGCAAATATAGAAAGATGGGGGCATGGATAGAGGGAGAGGGGGCAAATATAGAAAGATGGGAGCATGGATTGAGGGAGAGGGGGCTTTTATAGAAAGATGGGGGCATGGACTGAGGGTGAGGGGGCTTTTATAGAAAGATGGAGCATCGATGGAGGGAGAGGGTGCTTTTATAGAAATTTGGGGGCATGGATAGAATGTGAGGGGGGGGTTTAAAGAAAGATAGGAGCATGGATTGAGGGAGAGGGGACTTTAATAGAAATATTATGCATATGGATAGAGTGAAAGCGGGCTTTTATAGAAATATGGGTGCATGGATAGAGGGAGAGGGACTTTTAAAGAAAGATGGGTGCATGGATAGAGGGAGAGGGGGCTGTTATAGAGAGATGGGGCATGGATAGAGGGTGGGGGGCTTTTATGGAAAGATGAAGCACAAGGATAAAGGGAGAGGGGGCTTTTATACAATGATGGGAGCATGGATAGAGAGAGGAGGCTTTTACAGAAAAATGGGCCACATGGACAGAGGGACAGTGGTCTTTTATAGAAAGATGGGGGCATGGATAGGGGGAGAGGGGGCAAATATAGAAAGATGGGGGCATGGACAGAGGGAGAGGGAGCAAATATAGAAAGATGGGGGCATGGACAGAGGGAGAGGGAGCAAATATAGAAAGATGGGGGCATGGACAGAGGGAGAGGGGGCAAATATAGAAAGATGGGAGCATGGATAGAGGGAGAGGGGGCAAATATAGAAAGATGGGGGCATGGACAGAGGGGGGGGCAAATATAGAAAAATGGGAGCATGGATAGAGGGAGAGGGGGCAAATATAGAAAGATGGGGGCATGGATAGAGGGAGAGGGGGCAAATATAGAAAGATGGGGGCATGGACAGAGGGGGGGGGCAAATATAGAAAGATGGGAGCATGGATAGAGGGAGAGGGGGCAAATATAGAAAGATGGGGGCATGGATAGAGGGAGAGGGGGCAAATATAGAAAGATGGGGGCATGGACAGTGAGAGAGGGGGCAAATATAGAAAGATGGGAGCATGGATAGAGGGAGAGGGGGCAAATATAGAAAGATGGGAGCATGGACAGTGAGAGAGGGGGCAAATATAGAAAGATGGGAGCATGGATAGAGGGAGAGGGGGCAAATATAGAAAGATGGGAGCATGGACAGAGAGAGGGGGGGCAAATATAGAAAGATGGGGGCATGGATAGAGGGAGAGGGAGCAAATATAGAAAGATGGGGGCATGGATAGAGGGAGAGGGGGCAAATATAGAAAGATGGGGGCATGGATAGAGGGAGAGGGGGCAAATATAGAAAGATGGGAGCATGGACAGAGAGAGGGGGGGCAAATATGGAAAGATGGGGGCATGGATAGAGGGAGAGGGGGCAAATATAGAAAGATGGGAGCATGGACAGAGGGAGAGGGGGCAAATATAGAAAGATGGGGGCATGGATAGAGGGAGAGGGGGCAAATATAGAAAGATGGGGGCATGGATAGAGGGAGAGGGGGCAAATATAGAAAGATGGGAGCATGGACAGAGGGAGAAAGAGCATCTATAGAAAGATGAGGGCATGGATAGAGGGAGAGTGGGCTTTTATATAAAGATGACGCACATGGACAGTGGTGTGGGGCCTTTTATAGAAAGATGAGACACATGGATAGGGGGAGGCGGGGCTTCTATGGAAAGATGTGAGCATGGATAGAGGGGGGGTGGCTTTTATAGAAAGATAAGGCACATGGACAGAGGGTGAGGGGCCTTTTAAAGAAAGATGGGTGCATGGAATGATGGAGAAGGGTCTTTTATAGAAAGATGGGGGCATGGATAAATGAAGAGGGAGAGGGGGCTTTAAGAGAAAGATGAGGCACATGGATAGAGTGTGAGGGGGCTTTTAAAGAGAGATAGAAGCATGTATATTGGGAGAGGGTGCTTTTATAGAAAGATGGGACACGTGGATAGAGGGAAAGAGTGCTTTCATAGAAATATGGGTGCATGGATAGAGAGAGAGTGCACTTTTATACAAAGATGAGGCACATCGATAGAGGGAGAGGGGGCTTTTCTAGAAAGATGGGGGCATTGATAGAGGGTGAGGGGGCTTTTATAGAAAGATGGGGCATGGACAGAGGGAGGAGTGCTTTTAAAGAAAGATGGGGGGATGGATCGAGGGAGAGGAGTCTATTATAGAGAGATGGGGGCATGTATTGAGGGTGAGGGGGCTTTTAATGTTTGATAGGAGAATGGATAGAGGGAGAGCGAGTTTTTATAGAAAGATGAGACACATGGACAGAGGGAGAGGGAGCTTTTATAAAATGATAGGAGCATGGATAGGGGGAAAGGGGGCTTTTATAGAAAGATGGGCCACATGCACAGAGGGACTGGGTTCTTTTATAGAAAGATGAGGGAATGGATAGTGGGAGAGAGTGCTTCTATGGAAAAGTGCGGGCATGGATAGAGGGAGTGTGGGCTTTTATAGAAAGATGAGACACATGGATAGAGGGAGAGGGGGCATTTATAGGAAAATGAGGCACATAGACAGAGGGTGAGGGGGGCTTTAAAAGAAAGATGAGACACATGGATAGAGGGAGAGTGGGCTTTTATAGAAAGATGAGACACATTGATAGAGGGAGAGTGGGCTTTTATAGAAAGATGAGACACATGGATGGGGGGGGGCTTTTATGGAAAGATGGGAGCATGGATAGAGGGAGAGTGAGCCTTTATAGAAAGGTGGGGGCATGGATAGAGGGAGCAGGGCACCTTTATAGAAAGATGGAAGCATGGATAGAAGGAGAGGGGGCGTTTATAGAAATATGGAGCATTGATACAGGGAAAGGGGCCTTTTATAGAAAGTAGGGGGCATGGATAAAGCGTGAGGGGGCTTTTAAAGAAAGATAGGAGCATGGATAGAGGGAGAGGGGGCTTTAATAGAAAGATGAGACAAATGAATAGAGGGAGAGGGGGCTTTTATAGGACGATGGGGGCATGGATAGGGTGAAAGGCAGCTTTTAGAGAAAGATGAGTCACATGGACAGAGGGTGAGGGGACTTTTAAATAAAGATGGATGGAGGGAGAGGGGGCTTTTATAGGACGATGGGACCATAGTCAGAGGGAGAGGTAGCTTTTATACAAAGATGGGGCACATGGACAGAGGGAGCAGGGGCTTTTATAGAAAGATGGGAGCCTGGATAGTGGGAGAGGGGGCTTTTTTAGAAAGATTGTAGCATGGATAGTGGGAGGGGGGCTTTTATAGGAAGGTGGGAGCATGGATAGAGGGAGAGTGCACTTTTTTAGAAATATGAGACACATGGATAGAGGGAGAGGGTTTTTTTTTAGAAAGATGAGGCACGTGGACAGAGGGAGAGGGGGCTTTCATAGAAAGATCGGAGCATGGATAGAGGGAGAGGTGGCCTTTAGAAAGATGGGGGCATGGATAAAGGGAGGGGGCATTTATGGAAAGATGGGGGCATAAATAGAGGGAGAGGGGATGTTATATAAAGATGGGGGCTTGGATAGAGGGAGAGGGGGCTTTTATTGAAAGATCGGAGCATGGACAGAGGGAGAGGTGGCTTTTAGAAAGATGGGGGCATGGATAAAGGGAGGGGGCATTTATGGAAAGATGGGGGCATAAATAGAGGGAGAGGGGCTGTTATATAAAGATGGGGGCTTGGATAGAGGGAGAGGGGGCTTTTATTGAAAGATGAGGCACATGGACAGAGGTGAGGGGGCTTTTAAAGAAAGATGGGAGCATGGATAGAGGACGAGGGAGTTTTCATAGAAAGATGTGGGCATAGATAGAAGGAGAGGGGGCTTTTATAGAAAGATATGACGCATGGACAGAGGGAGTGGAGGCTTTTATAGAAAGATGGAGGTATGGATAGAGGGAAAGGGGGCTTGTATAGAAAGATGGGGCATGGACAGAGGAAGGGGGGCTTTCATGGAAAGAGGGGGAATAGATAGAAGGAGAGGGGGCTTTTATAGAAAGATGAGGGACATGGACAGAGGAAGGGAGGCTTTCATTGAAAGAGGGGGGGAATAGATAGAGGGAGAGGATGCTTTTATAGCAAGGCGAAGCACATAGTTAGAGGCAGGGGGACTTTATGGAAAAATGAGGCTCATCGGTAAAGGGAGAGGGGTCTTTTCTGGAAAGATAGGGCCCATGAACAGAGGGAGAGAGGGCTTTTGAAGATGCAATAATTCCGCCCCTAACCCAGGTCCCACCCACACACCAGACCCCATCCCTAACCCAGGTCCCACCCCCACACCCAGACCCCGCCCCTAACCCAGGTCCCACCCACACACCAGACCCCATCCCTAACCCAGGTCCCACCCCCACACCCAGATCCCGTCCCTAACACAGGTCCCAACCCACACCTGGACCCCGCCCCTAACACAGGTCCCACCCACACACCCAGACCCCATCCCTACCATAGGTCCCACCCACACACCCGGAGCCCGCCCCTAATAATATAAGTCAAAATTATTGCATCCGATTTATCTATTTTGACGTATAGATCTAGGGGGCATTTTGATGGGGGTTGAGGAGAATGAAGCTGCATGGGGTGGGAGTGCACTTTGACTAGGGGTGGAGGGAAGGAGGGGAAAGTGGGTATCAGCTGAAAAACTACAGGGGTGGCCCAAAATTGTGGGAGGGGCAGAACCCTCAGGCATTTAATGTGGATATAACCTCCTCCTGATCTGAGACATGGGGCCCAGTAGGGGTTTATACAGGACATGGAGTGTGATAAAGAGGGCCTGGTGGGAGTAATGGAGGTGGAAGGTTCAAGGGCTTAAATAACACTGCACGGGGTGAGGGGCAATTACCAGTATTCAGGGCCTGGGGGAGAGAGTCTGAGGGGCAAAAAGTCAGAAGAATGACCACGCCCCACTCCACCTGACACACCCCTTTCCATACAGACCCTGCCCCTAAGCCAGCACCCACCCACACACCCGGACCCCGCCCCAACCCAGGTCCCACACACACACCCGGACCCCGCCCCAACCCAGGTCCCACCCACACACCCAGACCCCGCCCCAACCCAGGTCCCACCCACACACCCAGACCCCATCCCTAACCCAGGTCCTACCCGGACCCCGCCCCAACCCAGGTCCCACCCACACACCCAGGTCCCGCCCCTAACCCAGGTCCCACCCACATACCCAGACCCCATCTCTAACCCAGGTCCCACCCACACACCCAGACCCCGCCCCTAACCCAGGTCACACCCACACACCCAGACCCCGCCCCTAACCCAGGTCACACCCACATAAACAGACCCCATCTCTAACACAGGTACCACCCACACGCCCGGACCCCGCCCCTAACCCAGGTCCCACCCACACACCCAGACCCCGCCCCTAACCCAGGTCACACCCATACACCCAGACCCTGTCCCTAATAATATAAGTCAAAATTATTGCATCCGATATATCATTTAATCGCTTAGAATTGGTGGCGATGCCGTTTTAGAAAAGCAAGCTCCTATTTATTATCTTTGAGGGAAAAGGAGAACACGTGATCACCTTCAATGTATTTTTTAAAAAGAACACGCTTCTTCCTCCTGCAGGAACTTCCTGCTTTCCCGCAATTCACTGGATTCCTCTGTTCGAACCAATTCGAATTGATAGCATTTCATTTCCATGTCCTGAAGATTTAAAGGAGTTACGTCGCTGCACCTTATCATTTATTGACAGTTGCCAAAGAATCATTTGAGAGTTTGAGGGGAAAACCATGAGATTAACACAAAGCTAAATATTTCAGATGACTACCTCTTTCTGCAAGCTAACAATTCTGTAATTCTGTGAAGGGACAGTTACATCAGTCTGCCTGACTTTGGAGCAACAAGACAGAGATTTCACCCCAAATATAAACGCGCAGAGATCTGGCTGGAGAAAGAGTGCTTTTGATACCAAAGTCAGGGAAAACAGATGTCCCTTTATTCCATTTCCTGGGTTACTCTCAACAACATAACCAGAAAGCATGCGGGAAAACAACACTGTGACTAGAGGAGGTGAATGTTAGGATTAGACCTGAATATCAAACACTGAATCTATTGAATCGATAGTAATAGGGATAAAAATGGCAGACAGTCACAAGGTCAGGGGAGAGGTTGGTTATATTGCGTATAAAATGACGAAGAATCTTGTCAACAAGTGCACAGTGCAATCTGCGCAAAAGCCTCTTCAAGTTTGCAACCATTTTTACACTTTAATGGTTCACTTAATATATGACAATAATATGTGTTCAGTTAATAATCATTCATTTCTGTTTTTATGTACATTCTTGTTCCATGCCTACTGCATATTTCACCTCTACAGTTAGAGAAATAATTTATAGTTGTCCAAAATAACTTTCTGTGATTTTCATTCATCTCTCTACATTCACCAAATCGAGAAGCAAATACAAAGAACAAAATCTGCAATATTCATAATCATATATTTTGAGATAATTTGCCCCTTGACTAGATTTGTTACAGCCTCAGAGCCAGAGATTTGTGAAATACATGTTCAACAGGAGATGTACATTTATCAGACACCGAAAGTAAATCAAACAACCCAAACTAAAAAAGTGAAAGGAAGTGACTTGTAAAACAAAGAAACTAGGAGTTGGAGTAGGCCACTCGGCCCTTCGAGCCAGCCTCACCATTCGGCATGGTTTTTGTTCCTGTACCTCAACAGCATATTCCTGCTTTCTCTGTGTACAAGGTACCAGAATATCTGAGAGGTGGGAGTAATGTGAAGGAGGACCAAGGAAAGGAGAGGAGAATATGAATGCAACCTAGTTAGGGACTTCAAGGGACTTCTTCGGGAATTGTGAAGAGCTTCTGTGGAAAGGGAAAGATTAGTCCGGGAAACTGTGGCCCTAGTATCGGAGGGACAGGATACTGGAAATGGAGATAAATGGAACAATACACTTTCAAATGGCTTTGTGGAAGGGGAAACAGATAATTTTCCAGAAATACTAGGGACTTGTGAAACAGATGAAGCAAAAGAAATGAAGTGAGGAGAGAAGAAGATGTTGGAAGGCTAACTGAATGAAGGGTTGAGAAATCCAACGGACCGGATGAGATTCAACTCCGAGTGTTGCGGGAGGTGGGGGGAGGGAGTTGGGGGTGGGGGGGTGGTAGAGATATAGGGGAGGCAATGCGAATTATCTTTCAAAATCTATAGAGTCTGGTAAGTTTCATGTTGACTGACTATTTTGTAAGGGAGGAGGAAGGAGAATGGAGAAATGTGGCCTTGTTAGTTTGAAGTCAGTCGGAGGTGAAATGTGGGAATCTTCATGAAGGGTGTAAGAACTGAGGAAGTGTGATAAAGTTAGACAGGGTCAACATGGAATTGGAAAAGGGAAATCACGTTTATCAGACAAGTGGAGAGTTTTTCCAAGGTCCCCCACATGTTAGTAAAGACCATAAGACATAGGAGTGGAAGTAAGGCCATTCGGCCCATCGAGTCCACTCCGTCATTCAATCATGGCTGATGGGCATTTCGACTCCACTTCCCCGCATTCTCTCCGTAGCCCTTAATTCCTTGTGACTTCAAGAATTTAAAAATGTAATGGTACCACAAGGTTCAGTGCGAAGTCGCCAACTCTTCCCAACCCATATCAATGATTCAAAAGTGGGGCCCAATTGTAACATTTCCAGATTTCGGAACATAAGATATGAGGAAGATCAAAAGGAACTTCAAGACATCATGAGACCATAAAATATACGAGCAGATTTTGGCTTATCAGCCCAACAAGAGGATGTAGACTGCCCAAGGAACATGGTGGATGTGGTATGATGTGAGGAAGTGTGAGGCTATTTACTCTGGGAGAAGACAGACAAAGACAGAAATTCTGAAATGTTGTGGAGAGAAGAGGCTGGGAAAGGGAAGGACAGGAGTGTTCAAGGTAAGCTGGAGTCTTGAGGTTCATATTTTACATCACCTTTCAGCGATGGGCAGGGAGAGAGCCAAACTTTAGACCGAGCTGGGAACGAGGGTGGGAGTGGGGTGAAGTAACGGAGAGAGTGAATGGAGTGAAACTTTACATTACGATACAAGCTGCAGCTATCAGAATCCACAATCCGCCCAGGGCTGAGTTTGCTGTCCCCTCATTGGGCACCACCACCAGCTTCCCATTATCCCCTATCTCCAGTTTCACCTGGATCCCCTGTTTATCCACCCCCGTCAGAGGAACATAGTTGCCATACTTCCGGGAAGTGATCCTTCCCACTTGGAACACCTCATAGGGTGGGATCAGGACCTCCTTCTCTTCAGAGAAACATGAGTACTTTTCGATTTGGACCCCATATCGGGAGCTGATGAAGAACATGGTGTTCCACTTTGTGTTGTTATCAATGAAGTCCAGGGCAACACCTTCATCCAGTGAAGAAGAGGTGTAGGAGCCAAATCGCATCCTTGACCCCTCAATGCCCTTCGCCAACTTTCTGATCCCTCGATAAACCCACTCAAACTCTGCAGGAGAATGTGTTGTCAATTTCTCCAGGGCAGTGGCCAGCAGGTAATGATAACTTTTATACACAAACCTCTTGTCATAGATGATTTCATTGGTTCCATACTGCCTGACTGCTTCATTGAATCGTCTGTAGAAGGGATCATGTTTGGGATAATCTGCTGTATAAGCATAAAGTGCGACCATGTGCTCCTTTGTGAGCCCACTGGGAACAATGCAGTTCATTCTCTTCACTGCGTTGGTCCAAACATCCTCAAAGCCATGTTCCCGTGCTTCCTTCGGGATAAAGCTGATGGCCAGCTGATCGGATTCACTGCTCCAGCTAAAGATGTAAGCTGCAGAACTGTTTACCATGTCCAACTGGATAACATTCTCAAGACTCTGACCTGTGGAATGAAATAGGAATGGGAGCTGGAATTAATTTCCATAGGGAGTAGAAAGACCATAAGGGACAGGACCGCGCTCTGCCATTCAATAGGATCACGGCTAATCTGACATTCCTGAGGTCCACTTTCCTGTCCTTTCCATAAAGCCATTGATTGACGGGTTCAATACGGTCATTAAGAATACACATTACACACTTGCTTTTCAGAGTCGTGGTACAGGCGATAAGAGCAGGGAGGGGATGTTGGAACTGTATGGTTCTGGTCCCCACACTGTAGGAAGGATGGGATTGCACTGGAGGGTGTGCAGAGGAGATTCCCTGGGACACTCCCATGAGATGGAGGATCGCAGCGATGGAGAGAGACTGGATAAGCTCAGGTTTTTCTTTGTGGAGCAGAGAAGACTGTAAGAAATAGGAACAGTCCCAGGCTGTTCGGCCCCTCATGCCTACTGCACGGGTACACCGTCTGAGAGAAGAAATTCCTCTTCATCTCAGCCTTAAATCCTCTCCCGTTAATTCAGAGTCTTTGCCCTCAGGTCCTAGATTCTGCCATGATGGAAAATATCCTCTCAGTTTTGACCATAGTGAGCCCCTTATAAATCCTGGATATTTCAATGTGATAGTGAAGGCTGGGTCTTCCAACATAATTACAACGGAGCAGGATTACGTTTTGGTGTAAAAGGGGAGGGGGTGGGGGGGGGGGAATGGGGGAGGGTTCCAGGAGGTAGAGAGACTGCAGGGAGTGAAGTGAAGGACACACTCAGATCACCAACACCTTTGGTCACAGGTAAATTCTCTCTCACGGATTCAATGATGAATTCTTGCTCCAATTGTTCAGGAATGTCCCATCTGAGGGAACACACTGGCTATCCCTTTCCCAGCTCAGCCCCCACAATCCATCCCAAACTGCCGGGTCAGCCAAGATATCACTAGAAAGCCTGGAGCACGGTGCTCAAGTCCCCAGGGACCAGATTATGACCCAGCTCATGTCGTTCAAGAACTTGACGCGGAGTGGAAAGCAACAGACAACGAGGTACACAGGGAGTGTTCCTCACCCTGGAGACCGACGGTTCAAGTCTCAGCCAGCTTGGAGATGGGTCCAAACACTTTTTGAACTGCTTAGAGTCATAGAGATGTACAGCACTCGCTTCCAAATACATTCCAAGTACATTAAGACTTTAGGCACTGGTGAGATTAACTGTGATGAGAATCAAGGACTAAACTAGATATTGCTGGAGAATCTCAGCAGGTTTGGCAGCATATATGGAGGAAAAGCAGAGTTAACATCTTGGGGTCCAGCGACCCTTTTCCAGAACAAACAGGAAGCTGATATTCAGGAAGAGTCAAGAGTGTATATGCTGGAAAACCACACCAGGTCAGGCAGCATCCGAGGAGCAGGAGAATGGACGTTTCGAGCCTAAGCCCTTCGTTCCCGATGAAGGAACCCGTCTGAAAGATCGACTCTCCTGCTCCTCGGATGCTGCCAGACCTGCTGTACATTTCCAACATACGTTCTTGACTCTGATCTCCAGCAGCTGCAGTCCTCCCTTTCTCCTGGTTGATATTCAGGCAGAGAGTATTGTGCCGAAATTTGGGCAGCTCAGGGCTTGTTCCAAAATCCCATTGACGAGATGATCCCTGTCTGTTGTGGAAGTGCTTAAAGCACAAGGTGCTTAAAGCACTTTCATCGTGAACGAGTGTGAGTTACAGTGAGAGACAGGCTGGGATCGGCTGTGGTGGGTTTGAACAGCAAGCAGATTTGAGAACAAACAAACTCGGAGAGGAATCTCCTGATTGTTTGAGCCAAGTTTACAAATACTTACAATGAAACCAGAGGGTGGTCAGCAGAGAAAGAAACAAATAGCCCATTGCTCGTCTCTTCCCTTCTTTATCCATCAAGGTGAGCTGACTTCTGTCTCTGAGCTGTGTTACTTCAGGAGTGTTCTTATTCTCACAGAGTTGTACTGAGTGTGACTGTACTGTCAATGTGTGGACTGAGTGATTTCGAAACTGAAATCACTGACACTGAGAGCATTTTGTTATCAGGAAACAGGTTCCTGTATTTTGAAAAGATGTTTATCTTATGTTGTAAAGAAATGTGTGAAACCAGAAAGTAATGTCTTCAATTGGAATGTTCTTTCTCTCCCTTTCACATCCCATTTCTTACTGATGCTTTGTCTTCATACCTGTCTTTCTAATCTCATTCTCATTCTCAGTATCAATTACTCTCACTGACAATTGGTGATGGATTCATAGAGTCATGGAGATGTACAGCAACTCATCCATGCAGACCAGATATCATAACCTAATCGCATCTCAATTACCAGCACTTGTCCCATATCCCTCTGAACCCTTTCTATTCATAGACCCATCCAGATGCCTTTTAAATGTTGTAAGTATACCCGCCTCCACCACTTCCTCTGGCAGCTCATTCCTTACAAGTATCACCCTCTGCATGAAAAAGTTGCCCCTAAGTTCTCTTTTATATCTTTTCCCTCTCACCCTAAACCTATGCCCTCTAGTTCTGGATTCCCCTACCCCAGGGAAAATACTTTGTCTATTTACCCTATCCATGCTGCTCATGATTTTATAAACCTCTATAAGGTCACTCCTCAGCCTCCGACGCTTCACGGAAAATAGCCCCAGCCTGTTCAACATCTCCCAAATTGGAGCTCAGATCCTTCCAACCCTGGCAACATCCTTGTAAATCTTTTCTGAACCTTTTCAAATTTCACAACATCTTTCCAAGAGGAAGATCAGAACTGCACACAATATTCCAACAGTGGCCTGACCAATGTCCTGTACAGCTGCAACATGACCTCCCAACGCCTGTACTCAATACTTTGACCAATAAAGGAAAGCATACCAAACGCCGCCTTCACTATCCTATCTACCGGCGACTCCACTTTCAAGGAGCTATGAACCTGCGCTCCAAGGTCTCTGTGTTTGTCTTTGATTTTTTTCTCTCTCTTTATTTCTCCTTTTGTCTTTTTCTGTTCCTCCCTTCAATCTCCCAAAATTTCATAAACAAATTATCTTTTTCACTGAAACCTTGTAATTCCTCCCACAGTCCGAAGATGTGCAGGTCAGGTGAATTGGCCATGCTAAATTGCCCGTAGTGTTAGGTAAGGGGTAAATGTAGGGGTATGGGTGGGTTGCGCTTTGGCGGGTCGGTGTGGACTTGTTGGGCCGAAGGGCCTGTTTCCACACTGTAATGTAATCTAATCTAAATATAAAGTTCATGTCTCTGTCTGCTGCTGGCTCAGGTTTGTTTGAACACATCACTATTACGACCAACAGGAATGACTTGGATGATGCAACTGATTGTGCAGTTTATTCCTTTGCACAAAAGAAGCTGGGGACCTAGATACCGAGGAGGAGATGAGGAGGCTGTAAAGGGATATGGATTGATTCGGTCTGTGGGCTAAAAATTTGCCAGATTGCTATAAAATAGTTCCTCAGTACCTACAGTGTCATAGGGTCATACAGCCTTCCATGCTGACCATATTCCCAAACGAAACTGGTCCTATGTGTTTGCCCTTGGCCCATATCCCTCTAAATATTTCCTATTCATGTACCTGTCCAACTGTACCCACATTCACCACTTCATCTGGCAGTTCACTCCACACAATAACCACTCTCTGTGCAAGAAAGTTGCCCCTCATGTCCTTTTTAAATCTTTCTCCTCTAATCTTAAAAAAATGCCCCTCATTTTGAACTCACCCACCCTAGTGAAAAGGGCTTTGCTATTCCCCTTATCGATATGCCTCATCATTTTACAAACCTTGATAAGGTCACCCATCAACCGCCTACGCTCCAGAGAAAACAAATGCCTGCCTTTCTAGTCTATTTTTATATGTCAAACCCTCCATTCCCATCCACATCCTGGTAAATCTCTTCTGAACCCTCTCCAGTTTAATAATCTCCTTCCTATAACAGGGCGACCAGGACAGGACACAGTATTCCAGAAGAGGCCACATTGATGTCCTGTATAACCTCAACATGACGTCCCAACTCCTGTACACAAAGGTCTGAGCAATGAAGGCAAGCATGCTAAATGCCTTCTTAACCATCCTGTCCACATGTGACACAAACTTTAAAGAATTATGCCGAATCTACTTGTTTATAATTAAAAGTTGTAATTGTTCTCAGGAAATAAATGAATTTGTGCATAAACCAATCTAACTCTTCATTCGATGAAAGCCCACGATGTATTTCCAGGTATTCACTCCCGCTCAGTGTCCACTCCCCTGTTAGATCTCAGTCTGCTATTTGCTGCTGCCACATTCATTTTGATTCCATTCTTTCTTGTCGTTTGAGTACAGTTGGTGCCCATCTCCACTTGCAGTGAAGTGAGTGGCAGGGAAGGCCATTCGTGAGGCCCATTGAAAATCAGGAGCATTGCAGCTGGTGTGGAGTCACCTATAAGCCAGTTGTGGTCAGTGTAACAGATTACCATCACTGCAGTGAACCAAAAAAGCTTCTGTGAAGATCAATGGTCATTTCCTGGTGACAGTTAACCAGCTGTCAGAAACCAACCTGGCCTCTGTTTAGATCGCAGCCAGCAATTCACTGCAGTATGTCTTGGCTATCTGGCTCTGTATTTTTTTTAATGTGGCTCTTTTTTTTGTTGTCCTTGTCATAAAAATGACAAAAAGGGGGAAAATATAATGGAAAATTAACAAAATAAACATTTACTGTGAAATCTGAAAGAGACTGCTTTGCTAAATTTAATACTTTGCTGAACTTTGCAAACACTTTGCTGAATTCTGCAGTCAAGGAGACAGCTTGTCTTTGCTGAGCTTTGTAAACATTCAACCTGGATTTGCGAGCAGTCAAGTTCAGCAATGTAGTTAAGGAAACCATAAAGACATTTATGTCCAAAGCAAGGGAATGAGAAAATAAGAACTTGAGCCTTCCCAGCCCTTGTCCTTGAGAGCGTGATAAGAATGGTAGAAGAAGAACATGTGAATTATGCTCACTGCTCTTACATGCGGCGTTTTGCCAAGTGTATTGGCCCCTCTGCATGCAGAGGTTAAAAAATAATAAAGCTCTTTTTCTTTGCTCTTGCCAGCAGTTGAGTTGAGTCGATTTAGTTTCCACGACACAGCTGAATCGGCTAGGACAGTTTTTCCTGGAACATAAAAGGCTGAGAGGTGACCTTATAGAGGTTTATAAAATCACGAGGGGCATGGATAGGGTAAATAGTCAAGGTCTTTTCCCTAGTGTGGGGGAATCCAGAACTAGAGGGCATAGTTTTAGGGTGAGAGGGGAAAGACATAAAAGAGACCTAAGGGGCAATCTTTTCACACAGAGGGTGATGCATGTGTGGAATGAGCTGCCAGAGGAAGTGGTGGAGGCTGGTACAATTACAACTTTTAAAAGGCATCTGGATGAGTATATGAATAGGAAGGGTTTAGAGAGATATGGGCTGGGTGCTGGCAAATGGGACTAGATTTGGTTGGGATATCTGGCCGGCATGGACGAGTTGGACTGAAGGGTCTGCTTTCATGCTGTACTTCGCTTTGACTCTGTAACACTTGACACATGCTTTCGAAAGGTCAGTCACTCTATGCACATACTTCCCATGAGTATCAGCCCCTGGGTTCGGACTGACACCTTCATAGCATGTGTCAGCAGGAGCAGTGATGGTGGGGGGGAGTGGGCAATCGTACACAATGGGACACAGAGGGGCTTTTCTAGAAAGATGGAGCATTTGGATCGAGGCAGAGCGGTCTTTTGTTGAAAGATGCAGTGCATGGATAGAGGGAGAGGGGGCTTTTCTAGAAAGATGGGGTGCATGGATAGAGGGAGGGGGGCTTTTATAGAAAGATGGGGTGCATGGATAGAGGGAGAGGGGGCTTTTCTAGAAAGATGGGGTGCATGGATAGAGGGAGAGGGGGCTTTTATAGAAAGATGGGGCACATGGATAGAGGGAGAGGGGGCTTTTCTAGAAAGATGGGAGCATGGACAGTGGGAGAAAGCGCTTCTATGGAAAGATAGGGCGCAAGGATCAAGAAAATGGGGGCTTTCGTAGAAACCTGGGAGCATGTATAGAGGGAGAGGGGGCTTTTAAATAAAAATGGGGGAGAGATAGAAGGGGCATTTTGATGGGGGTTGAGGGGAATGAAGCTGCATGGGGTGGGAGTGCACTTAGACTAACGGTGGAGGGAAGGAGGGGAAAGTGGGTATCAGCTGAAAAACTACAGGGGTGGCCCAGAATTGTTGGTGGGGTAACAAATTATCGAGAGGGCAGGTTACAGAATTATTGGACAGCAAAGGTAGGGGGTGCAGAATATTGTGGGGTTATGTCATTGGGGAGGAGCCCAATATTTGGGGGTTTGGGCAGGAAACCTCTGGGTGGGGGAGAAGAGACTGAACATGGGGAGGGTGGGAATTGTGGGCAGGGTCGTAATTGGGAGGGGAGCCACAATATTTGGGAGGGGGGCACTTCGTAAAAGCCCTTGTTTCAGAGAGTGGGTTCGGCAGGGAGGGGTGCCTGGTAACTGGGATGTTGCTGTGCAGTGAGGCAGTCACTCAAAAGGTCAGTGAAAGTCTGCATACACTCACTGTGTGGGGCCATGGTGGGATTTCAGAGAGGAGTGGTCTCTGCCCAAAGGGTCAAATCCTGAGGGAGCCTGGGGGTGAGGGGGGCAGAACCCTCAGGCATTTAATGTGGATATAACCTCCTCCTGATCTGAGACATGGGGCCCAGTAGGGGTTTATACAGGACATGGAGTGTGATAAAGAGGGCCTGGTGGGAGTAATGGAGGTGGAAGGTTCAAGGGCTTAAATAACACTGCACGGGGTGAGGGGCAATTACCAGCATTCAGGGCCTGGGGGAGAGAGTCTGAGGGGCAAAACGTCAGAGGAATGACCACGCCCCACTCTACCTGACACACCCCTTTCCTTACAGACCCTACCCCTAAGCCAGCACCCACCCACACACCCGGACCCCGCCCCAACCCAGGTCCCACCCACACACCCAGACCCCACCCCAACCCATGTCCCGCCCACACACCCAGGCCCCGCCCCTAACTCAGGTCCCGCCCATACACCCAGATCCCGCCCCGAACCCAGGTCCTACCCACACACTGCCTCCTCATGCTCCTGGTCACATCTGACCATTCCTTAAGTGCACCTTCTGTGGCTCCCTCCTGGGACAGAGTATTCAAGGGATTCTGTCACTGTCTGATGGCTCACAGTTTGCGTCTGCTCTTCAACTCATCAGCTTGATGGATCGAGCCCTCGATGACAGTGTGGTTTGCAAATCTGACAGCAAATTTGCAGCAACGTGACATTGCAGTTAGGTTGATGCACCAACAGTGTCATTCTGTCTGAGTGCATTTAATGACTGATTGTGGGAAATAAGAAATGTAGTTTTCTGCAGGCGATATAGAAATGTAGTTGTTGTAATTGCTAGTGGAATGTAACTTCTGTAGATGGGGGAGGGGTGAGACATTATACAAACGGTCACGGAATCCTTGTAGCATGTAGTATACTTAAGTCTAAAGACTTTAATTAATATAGAGGATCTTTTAAAATAAGTTTTAAAGAAATATTTTTAAGCTAGGGAAATAACTATGAAGTGTTGTAGCAAGAGTATTTCAATATGTTAAGAATAACAAGTACAGGAATGTCGACATCCAGGAACGACTTGGTCCAACGATAAGGAAATTGAAAAACAAGTGAGGTAACCGATTTGTGATAGGACCAATGAGAAAGAGGAGGCGTGATTCGGCAACTACTGGATTAGTGGTGCTGGAAGAGCACAGCAGTTCAGGCAGCGTCCAACGAGCAGCGAAATCGACGTTTTGGGCAAAAGCCTTTCGTGAGGAATAAAGGCAGTGAGCCTGAAGCATGGAGAGATAAGCTAGAGGAGGGTGGGGAGAGAGTAGCATAGAGTACAATGGGTGAGTGGGGGAGGAGATGACAGGGAGGAGGCTGGAGTGGAGAGGTGGAAAAGGAGCTAGGCAGGTCGGACAAGTCCGGACAAGTCAAGGAGACAATGCTTCCAGCACCACTAATCCAGTGATTCAGCAACTCCCAAACCAGACAAAGAAAGGCTACATGCTCTTTTACAGCGCACTTCTTCCAGACCATCAAAGTATCCAAACTTGCAAGTTTGTAATAAATTGTCCTTGTTTCATGGCTTTGTCTCCAGCTAATTTATAAGTGAGTTCTATTTCTTACATGATCATTTTACTAATAATACAAGTCAAAATTATTGCATCTGATATATTATTTAATCGTTTAGAATTGATGGCGTTGCTGTTTTAGAAAAGCAAGCTCCTCTTTATTATCTTTGTGGGATATAGGTAAAGTAGTGTTACTTCTGCTATCATAATTGTTTCAGCCAAGAGCTGAGTCAACAAGAATGAAAACTATATGAAGGAAATACATAATTGTTTTTGTATTAGCTAAAATGTGCATGCAAGAATGAAATGTGCCTGCAAACATTGGTAGATGTTACAGACAAATTGATAAGGTGCTGTGAGGGGAAGGGGTTAAACTAGATACGCCTATACAAACAGTAGTTATAAGCATCTGTTTCTGCTTCTGCAAAAAACAAGAACAAACCACAATCAAGAAGTCATGAGGTCATAAACAAGAGTAATGGTTGCCGGTCTTAGAGAGGTGGGAGATATAAACAGGGGAGGAACAATCGGATGAAAGAATAGGAACCAAATTACATAAATGTTATGTACTAGTTGAATTCAGTGTGCGTGTCTAGAGGAGGTGAATGTTAGGATTAGACCTGAATATCAAACACTGAATCTATTGAATCGATAGTAATAGGGATAAAAATGGCAGACAGTCACAAGGTCAGGGGAGAGGTTGGTTATATTGTGTATAAAATGACGAAGAATCTTGTCAACAAGTGCACAGTGCAATCTGTGCAAAAGCCTCTTCAAGTTTGCAACCATTTTTATACTTTGATGGTTCACTTAAAATATGACAATAATATGTGTTCAGTTAATAATCATTCATTTCTGTTTTTATGTACATTCTTGTTCCAAGCGTACTGCATATTTCACCTCTACAGTTGGAGAAATAATTTATAGTTGTCCAAAATAACTTTCTGTGATTTTCATTCATCTCTCTACATTCACCAAATCGAGAAGCAAATACAAAGAACAAAATCTGCAATATTCATAATCATATATTTTGAGATAATTTGCCCCTTGACTAGATTTGTTACAGCCTCAGAGCCAGAGATTTGTGAAATACATGTTCTACAGGAGATGTGCATTTATCAGACACCGAAAGTAAATCAAACAACCCTAAATGGGACTGCCATAGTGTTAAAGGTTTAGATGGAGAGGAATTTCTTAAGTGCATACAAGACAATTTTCTGATTCAGTATGTGGATGTACCTACTAGAGAAGGTGCAAAATGTGACCCTCTCTTGGGAAATAAGACACCAGGTGACGGGGGTGGCAGTGGGGGAGCACTTTGGGGCCAGCAGCCATAATTCTATTCGTTGTAAAACAGTGATGGTAAAGGACAGACCAGATCTAAAAGTTGAAGTTCTAAATTGGAGAAAGGCTAATTTTGATGATATTTGGCAAGAACTTTCAAAAGCTGATTTGAGGCAGATGTTCGAAGGTAAAGGGACGGCTGGAAAATGGGAAGACTTCAGAAATGAGATAACAAGAATCCAGAGAAAGTATATTCCTGTCAGGGTGAAAGGAAAGGCTGGTAGGCATAGGGAATACTGGATGACTAAAGAAATTGAGGATTTGGTTAAGAGAAAGAAGGAAGCATATGTCAGGTAGACAGGATAGATCGAGTGAATCCTTAGAAGAGTATAAAAGAAATAGGAGCATACTAAAGAGGGAAATCAAGAGGTCAAAAAGGGGACATGAGATAGCTTTGGCAAATAGAATTAAGGAGAATCCAAAGGGTTTTTACAAATGTATTAAGGACAAAAGGGTAACTAGGGAGAGAATAGGGCCCCTGAAAGATCAGCAGGGTGGCCTTTGTGTGGAGCCACAAATAATGGGAGAGTTAGTAAATGAATATTTTGCATCAGTATTCATTGTGGAAAAGGATATGAAAGATAGAGACTGTAGGGAAATAGATGGTGATATATTGCAAAATGTCCAAATTACAGAGGAGGAAGTGCTAGATGTCTTGAAACGGGTAAAGGTGGATAAATCCCCAGGACCTGATTAGGTGTACCTGAGAACTCTGTGGGAAGCCAGAGAAGTGATTGCTGGGCTTCTTGCTGAGATATTTGTATCATCGATAGTCACAGGTGAGGTGCCGGAAGATTGGAGGTTGGCAAACGTGGTGCCACTATTTAAGAAGGGTGGTAAAGACAAGCCAGGGAACTATAGACCGGTGAGCCTGACCTCGGTGGTGGGCAAGTTGGTGGAGGGAATCCTGAGGGACAGGATGTACATGTATTTCGAAAAGGGAAGGACTGATTAGAGATTGTCAATATGGCTTTGTGCATGGGAAATAATGTCTCACAAACTTGTTTGAGTTTTTTGAAGAAGTAACAAAGAGGATTGATGAGGGCAGAGCAGTGGATGTGATCTACATGGACTTCAGTAAGGCATTTGAGAAGGTTCTCTATGGGAGACTGATTAGCAAGGTTAGATCTCATGGAATACAGGGAGAACTAGCCATTTGGATATAGAACTGGCTCAAAGGTAGGAGACAGAGGGTGCAGGTTCATAGCTCCTTGAAAGTGGATTGGAATACAGACTCAAACCTTACACCTTTAATGCAATGTCTGAGCTGAGATGTCTTTTATTTTATAAAACGTCAGGTAATCTCGGAAATGTGACTTGAAATAAGTTCTGGGATTTACATATTAATGAATTGAAACCTGCAAACCATTCTAAGATGGAAGATTTCACAGCAATCTAGATTTGTTCAATATACCGTATCAGTTGCATGACACTATGATTTTTAGCTATAAATTCTGTCCCACTTGCGTCCTGATGAAGGAGCAGTGCTCCAAAAGCTAGTGTTTCCAACTAAATTGGTTAGAGTATAACCTGGTATTGTGTGGATGCAATTGCTGGGCCTCCTCAGCCTGCAAACGACTGAAACTAGAGATATATGACCTTATGGTGGGCGTGCTAAAAGTACCCGTCAGTTATGCAATGATGACATAATACAATGTGGATCACACTTTAATGTTGTTTTTCCTCAGAATATGCAAGGGTCTGGGGAGAATTAGCCATCTTTCCTCCACTGCAGTAAGAGGTCAAAAAGAGTATCCGATGCCTTGCAATGTTGGTTGTTGTAAGTTAAGCCTCCACCGTCCAGCACATTTTCCAGGATTCTCTTGTAGCGCTTCTCAGGGACACATGGGAGATCACATCCTGCAAGGAATTCACCGCAGGAAACTAGAAGTGTTTTCTAGCAAGTATGCGTGCAAGGGGGAGGCAGGTTGCAGGCATGTGTCAGACATGTTAGAGATTTGATTTGAGTTGCTCCTGATCGCTAACAATTCTCGTGTGACACACCGGGTTTGTCAATACAGGGTCGGGGAGGCATACAGACTGTGAATACAGGAATCTATGTAGTACCCCTGGACAGAATCCCTTGCACAGGTGCCTGGAATCTTGTGTTCAACCTTTAGAGAAGTCTTAGGTGGCAGAAAGTATGGCTCAGAAAAATGGGTTCCCCTCTGTTATGGGAATAAAGCGACTGAGACTATCAATATACCATAATACCTTTTTGTATCTGGCCTATCAAAACAACTATTGGCTATGACCCATTCAGGGTGTATCCCTTTGTGGTCCATATCCTTTAGCTGACCAGAAGTTGCTGAAAGGCTTATACACTGAACTCTTCAGGCTAAACTGATAACTCAGAGGACATGCTGGAGTGGAAGTCAGCAAGGTATAATCTGCCCTGATTCCAAGATTGGTACGAACCCGACAGATCCCATATGCCCCCTTTCCTTGTAGTACTTAACAATATTGTTAGTGACACCATTTGCTTCACGCAACACAGGAACGTCTCTACTGGCACTTATATGGGATCTAATAGTTCTTTTATTATCCCCTAGATTGAATATAAGCAAACTTTGACAAGCCAGGGTCACTCTTTATTCAGTCGCATGACATCAATAAGATGTCAGGCTCCCTGTGGAAAGACTCAGGTCCCAAGTTGTGGAGGGGCAGAGATTCCAACTGAACCCTTAACAATGGCACCTATTTTACTTGTGGTCTTAATGGCCTAACCTTGACTTGCCTCACAGTTGACAGGGTGTGTTATAGGTGATATGTAATCTCACATCAGAGTTTTGGATGAGTTACCTTTACCCCTGAAGCCCAAGAGATCCCTCACCAGATTCCTCACCTGGGTTGGGACGTTTTCTCCTTTTTGAATCTATCTGCATTCCCAAGAATTGAGCAAATTGAAAATAGTATTGGAAACTATTGCCAATGATACCCCCTGAGACCCTGACTGAGATCAATGCTGAGCTTTTCACAGTTAGAACAGCGGCCCTTCAGAACTGCTTGGTCTTGGATTGTCTATTATCTAAAATAGACACTTGTGCTGTTATTGGGTGTTACAACTCTGAAAATGTCTGTGATTTGGTGACTCCCATTTGCAGGGAAGTCAAGAGATTAAGCTGCCCTTTTGATTCTGGATATCTTTTTATCTCTCCTGGCTGGGTAAGTGGGGATCTTCCTTCGTCATTGGAGTAGTCACCTTTACTATCATACTTCTCATACTTTGCCTCATATGTAGAACTACAGGTTGTTTTTATACAGTTTGTTCCTACCACATTTCCACTCCAAAACTGGTGATTATCCATCAGACTGTACCCAATGACAACCACTACAATGAACAGACGTGTATGAGTATGTAACCTTTTCCAGAAGGGTACTTGCCCACTTTTTTGGATGAGCTGATATCCTAAACTTTGGTGTTGATCTGGAACACCAACAAGAAGGGAATGGTAGAAGTATTAAGAACTTGGCATACTGCTGCATGATGGGACAATTGACCAAGGTTAAAGGTCATCTGGCTCTCGAGCTCGCAGCTGTCGTGGAAAAATATTGCTGGAAAAAAAACTGAGGTTGTGTAGTTATAGTTTGATGAAATACAGAGGGTATATCTTAAGCTGGTTAGTCTCTCTGTCTTGAGCAACGTTGGGATCAAAGGGAGTAGCTGCATTGTGCTTTTGTCTATCTTGAATAATTGTAGTCAACATTACTTGAGTGCTGAATGTAATCTAACTAAAACAAGCAAAGTTTTGTATCATTGTAAAAAATATAGGCTGACTGTTCAGCTCGGGAGAGTGCTTTGAGACAGTGGTAGCTTCTCCGTGAATTCACGAAAAATAAAAACTCTTCAGACAAGACTCTAAGTCTCAGACGAAGTAATTTCCTTATCACTCCCAGTCAGTTTTTTTTTCTAGTTTAATTTTAGCTGGTAACCTAGAGAAGAAGCTCCTGTGAAAAGTGGTTCCATGCATCAGCAAATGATCCCTGGCTGACTACTCTGAAATTTCTCTTGCCTCGAAGAACATGTGTTTGAATTGACCTTTCACCAAAGGGTGTGTTTATGGGTTGTTGTAAGGATTGCAACAGCTTTGTTAAATTATGATAGAATTGGTTAGGTTTTCAAATAAGGTGCTACTTGAAATTCTGTTTTCTTTTGTTTGTGTTTCATCGATAGTGTTTAGATAAATTTGTTTTGCTTCAAGCCAAGTTGTTTGACCAGCTGTGTCACGCCTGTAATATCCACCTTTCATCTGCCTAAAACATCAAAAACTGTTAGCATCTGGGCTACCTTCTTAAAACGATTTGAAGGTGTCTGGCATGGTTCCATAACAATATCCTTTCCCGTAATCTTTTTAAAACTATTAGACTTATGATCCCTGGCCTCAAAGTGCTCCCAGACTGACACCTCAGTCACTCCCCCGGCCTTATTTGTTAAGGGAAGGTCAAGTTTTCCTCATTCTCATCAACATCAAGATAAGAAAATTTTCTTGTACATACTTAAATTCCTCTCCATCTCAGCCCTTATCATTATTGCAGTCCCAGTCTAAGTTTGCAAATTTAAAAATCCCCTACAATTACCACCCTATTATTCTTACAGATAGCTGAGATCTCCTTACAAATTTGCTTTGTTAACTGCTGGGGGAATCTACAGTACCAGCTCAATAAGGTGATCATCCCTTGTTTTTTGTGTCTCAGTTCCACCCAAATAACATCACTGGATGCACTCCCCAGAATACCCTCCAAAAGTGCAGCTGTAATGTTATCCCTAATGGAAAATGCCACTCTCCCTCCTCGTTTGTTCTCCTTTGTGTGACTATGTATGTACAGAAATATATTTTATGTATGAAGGGTATTTCTGAAATAGAGAAGTGTTAGGTTGAGAAGTTGGACCCTTTAAGACAACCTCAAGTGGTGCAGGAATTGAACAAATGCAGCTGCAGAGCCAATTCATCTATATAAGGAGGGCTTATATGGCACAGTGGTAGTACCCCTAACTCTGAGCCAGGAGGTGTGGTTTCAAGACCAGCCCACGTCAAGGTGGAAGAGGTGCTGGATGTATTAAAACGTATGAAGGTGGACAAATCTCCTGGTCCTGACCAGACATGTCCAAGGAGAAGACATTGCTGGGGCCCTGGCTGAAATTTTTGCATCATTGTCAGCCACGGGTGAGGACCAGGAAGACTGAAAGGTAGTGAATGTTGTGCCATTCTTCAAGAAGGGCTGCAAAGAAAAACCTGGGAACCGTAGACCAGTATGGCTGAGAAGTGGCAGATGGAGGTTAATTCAGATAAATGCGAGGTGCTACAATTTGGGAAAGCAAATCTTAGCAGGACTTATACACTTAATGATAAAGTTCTAGGGAGTGTTGCTGAACAAAGAGATCTTGAAGTGCAAGTTCAGAGCTCCTTGAAAGTGGGGTCGCAGATAGATAGGATAGTGAAGAAGGCATTTGGTATGCTTTCCTTTATTGGTCAGAGTATTGAGTACAGGAGTTGGACGATCATGTTGCGGCTGTACAGGTCATTAATTAGGCCACGGTTGGAATACTGCATGCAATTTTGGTCTCCTGCCTATCGGAAAGATGTTGTGAAACTTGAAAGGGTTCAGGAAAGGTTTACAAGGATGTTGCCAGGGTTGGAGGATTTGAGCTGTAAGGAGAGGCTGAACAGGCTGAAGCAGTTTTCCTTGGAGTGTCGGAGGCTGAGGGGTGACCTTATGGAGGTTTACAAAATTATGAGGAGCATGGATAGGGTAAATAGACAAAGTCTTTTCCCGGGGGTTGGGGAGTCCAGAACTAGAAGGCACAGGTTTAGGGTGGGAGGGGAAAGATATAAAAGAGATCCAAGGGGTAATGTTTTCACACAGAGTGGTTTGTGTATGGAATGAGCTGCCAGAGGAAGTGGTGGAGGCTCGTACAATTGCAACATTTAAAAGCATTTGGATGGGTATATGAGTAGGAAGGGTTTGGAGAGATATGGGTCAGCATGAACGGGTTCGACTGAAGGGTGTTTCCATGTTGTATATCTGTATGACTGTATAGCTCTGTGTGCTGGATAGGTTACTTAAGATTCTGAGAAATAAAACATATTTGGAAAGACATTTGGTTTGATTAGGAGCAGTCAGCATGGTTTTGTGCGTGGGAGGTCATGCCTCACAAAATTTGTTAGGAGTTCTTTGACGAGGGCAGGGTGATAGTCTATATGTATTTCAGTAAGACCTTTGATAAGGTTTCACATGATAGGCTGCTCTGGAAGGTTAGATCACATGGAACAGAGGGTAATCTGGCAAATTGGATACAAAATTGGCTTGATGGTAGGAAGCAGAAGGGAAGAGTGGAAGAATGCTCATCGGACTGGAGGCCTATGACTAGTGGAGTGCCTCAGAGGTCGGTGCTGGGCCTATTACTGTTTGTTATCTATCTTAATGATTTGGATAAGAACGTATAAGACATGATCGGTAAGTTTGCGGATGTTGAAATTGGCAGTATTGTGGACAGTGAGGAACATTAGTGAGGGCGGCACAGTGGCTTAGAGGTTGCACTGCTGCCTCACAGTGCCAGGGACCTAGGTTTGATCCCTGCCTCGGGAGACTGCGTGTGGAGTTTGCACATTCGCAGTGTCTGCGTGGGTTTCTTCCGGGTGCTCTGGTTTCCTCCCACAATCCAAAGATGTGCAGGTTAGGTGAATTGGCTCTGCTAAATTGCCCATAGTGTGAGATAGGGTAGGCGAGGGGAAATGGGTCAGGGTGGGTTACTTTCCAGAGGGTTGGTGTGGACTTGTTGGGCCGAAGAGCCTGTTTCCACACTGTAAGGAATCTAATCTAATTATTAGAAGTTGCAGCAGGGGAAGAAATGGCAAATGGTGTTTAATACTGATAATTGTGTGGTCTTGCATTTTGGAAAGTCAAATCAAAGTAGGAGTTTCATGGTGAATGGTAGTACCTTAAGGAGTTCAGGTGTACGGCTCTCTGAAAATGGAGTCGCATGTAGACTGGGCAGTGAAGCAGGCTTTTGGGACACTGGCCTTCTTCAGTTAGAGCATTGAGTATAGAAGTTGGGAAGTTATTTTGCAGTGAGATAGGCCATTGGGGAGGCCGCACTTTGAATATTTGGTTCAGCTTTGGTCACCTTGTAATAGGAAGGATGTTATTAAACTGGAAGGAGAGGAGAAAATTTACAAGGATGTTGCCTGGATTCAATTGTCTGAGTTATAGGGACAGGTTGGACAAGTTCAAACTGTTTTCTTTAGAGTGTAGGAGACTGAGAAGGGGCAGGGACCTTCTAGAAGTGTACAATTTTATGAGAGACATGGATAGGGCACATTCACTCAGTGTTTTTCCCAAGTTTGGGGAATCAGGGACTAAAGGGCATCAGTTTAAGGTTAAAGGGAAGCTGAGGGGCAACTTGTTTTTACACAGAAGGTGATGCACATATGGAAAGAATTGCCAGCAGAAGTGGTTGAGGCAGGTACATTAACATTTAAATGATATTTGGAGAAATACATGGATAGGGTTAGAAGGCTATGGGCCAAGTGGAGGGAAATGGGATAAGCGTGGACAGACATTTTGATCAGCATGGAACAGTTTGCGCCAAAAGGCCAGTCTCTGTGCTGTGGGACTCTTATGATGCCATGACCCAATCATTTCAGTGAAGCATCATAACAGTTATGGTCAGGAGATTAGGAATTCTCTCTCAAGACAAGGGTCCAATTGTGGTTAGGATTTCCTTGTCAGGGTTGATATGCAGTGAGTCTCTGACTTAGTGTCTTTGTCTTGGTTAAACCTCTGCCAGGCAAGACTTCAGGCTTTGAATTTCCCCAAGTTCCCCACTCCCCGAATGTTTATATCTAAGTCTTCATTTGTGCACTTTACCAACACAGCATCCCCAACCTCAGGCAGACAAAGTAACATGCCACACCGAGCTGTGCACTGTTTCCCCTTTGAAGCAAAGGTGTTATTTAAGTCAATAACCTCCTCTCACTTTCCCCTCACCTTATTTGATCCCTTTCCATTCACTATCATCTCCTGACATTATGTATTGAATTCTCCCCTTTCAGCATTGTAATTCCCTCCGCATCCCCGCCTTGTATGACTCCAATCCGACAATTAAATTCCCACGTTCCCTCCTGCAGCAGCAGTCTCTGATTAACCCTTGACTTTTAGTGGATGGAGCCCCAGAATAGATCAGGCTCCATTCTCTTGAGACTTAACTGGACAAAGAGTGCCCTGACTGCTATCCCATGACAGTTTGCACCTGGGCTCAGACAGCAGTCTATGGCCAAGTCTTAGCACTGAAGAGATGAGATTCCCTCATCCTGACTATTGATGACCATCCAGTGATCTGACCACATCCAAACTGCTAGGCAGCTATCATATACAGCTGCTGACCTATTGTACACCTTGACTGAAGGGTGTTGTCCCAGACTTGGCTGACGCTTAATCTCATTATGCCTCTCTCTAATCAATTGCCTGTAAAATATGAGTGCTTGGCATTCTGAAGAGTCATGAAACTTGAAACATTAAAACTTTTTTTACCTCTGCAGCTTAGGTTTGTTTTCACTAAACAGCACAGCAAGACAACATTGAGCCACTGTGCTGCCCTTTCATGAGCACTGCTGCCTCAACTACAGGGAGTCCAGTTCAAATCCAACCTTAGATGGTTGCCTGTATGGAATCTGCACATTCTCCTAGTGTGTGTAGGTTTCCTCCAAGTGCTCTGTTTTCTCTCACTGTGCAGGCTGGGTGGGTTGGTCACAAATAGCCCATTGTATCCAGGGATGTTCAGGTGGATGAGCCATATGAAATGTAGGGCTGAAGAGATAGAGTGGGACTGGTTGGGATTACCTTCAGAGGGTCAGTGTGGACTTGTACTGAATGGTGCGCTTCTACATTTTTGGGATTCTATTCTTTTTAAAATCGGTGATCCTTTCAAAAAAGGTCTGGCTGAGAGGCCAAAAAGTGCAAAAAGGCAAAACAAGACACCAGGGAGGTACAACAGCTTGAGTACTAAGATATCGACTGCGATTCCTGAAATGCAACGGAGTCCAGTCTGAGTGTTGTATTTTGTGAAAATTGTCCTTGGAGCATGGCAATGCAGACAAATGTTGTACCAAGGCAACTGCTGTGATTTAGAAAGCGTAATGTTGGCATGTGTCAGATGTTACATTTTGAATGCCAGTGTCTACAGACATGGGGTGCACATGGCTGTCTCCCATGGGGCAGACCCTGAGATGTTAATGTCATGTGTGCAAGATAGATGTTTGGAAGAGCAAGCAGCAAGTTCCTGTCACAGATACTCACGAATGTGAGTTACGTTCTCAGCACTTCTGCTTTTTGGCAGTTGGGAAAATAGGAATCTATATATTAGTGAGGCAAGTAATAATGAGCATGAATAGGCACCTTGTCATTTACTAGTAATAATCTCATCTCAGGCTCCAGGATTTGCTTGGTAAATTTGACCTGTAGATCTCAACAGCAAGTTTACACTATGTTAATCAATTGTCTGAACTCTTTTGGCCAGTGGCTGTGTGGCAATTGCTTTGGAAGTATTGGAAATAGCATCTTATAATCCTTTGGATGCAGCTACTTGTGGGATGGAAAGTGAGGAACAAAAGGGATCATGTCAGTGTTGTGGAGGGAAGAAGGGGGTGGGGAGGCCAGAAGTGTGGGAAGTGTGTTTGTGTCAACTACGCTTGGCCCTTCTGATGGGGCTGACATTGGGAATGACAGGACTGTTCCATGAGGAGAGGTTGGTTCACCTGAGCCTGTGTTCAGAGGAATGAGAGGGGCATTCTGATCAAACCGTATCCAATTTGAATGTCTGGACAGACCTGATTCAGGGAGGAGGTTTCCCCTTGGTAGAGGAGTCTCAAACCAAATATCACAGTCTCAGGATGTGGGCTTGGCCATTTTAAATGGAGATGAGGCGAACTTTCTGAACTCAGAAGGTGGTTAACCTTTGGAATTCTCTGCCACGGTAGACTGTGGAGGACAGGTCATGGAATATATCAAGGAAAGAAATTGATGGTGTGTTTCGAGGTTAAAGACATCACGAGGATGGAGAGAAAGTGGGAATGTGGCAGTGAGTACAGTAGAGCAGCTTTTCTTGGTCATTTCTCCCAAATACAACTGATAAAGTAAAACGAGACAGTGTTCCTCCAGGAAAAGGGTGCTACATGGGCAGCACAAATTACACAACTATACATAGCCATAAAATGCATAAGAAATGCAAAACACACAAGCTACACTGTAACGAAGAATGATTGATAATGGGCATTTTTCCAGCAGAATGTAAGAATTCCAGTTTGGAAAGAGTCCAATTATACAGTGTGAAGGAGCCTGATGGCTTGGGGGGAGAAATTGCTGCACAGTCTGGCCGTGAGAGAATGAATACTCCAATATCATCTGCCAGATGGAAGGAGGGAGAAGTGCTTGAGTGAGGGGTGTGTGGGGTATTCCACGATGCTGTTAGCCCTTCAGATGCAGCGTGTGGTGTAAATGTTTGTAATGGAGGGAAGAGAGACCCCGAAGATCCTCTCAGCTGTCCTCACTATCCGTTGTAGGGTTTTACAATCTGAGACGGTGCAATTCCCGAACCAGGCAGTGATGCAGCTCAGGGTACTCTCAATGAACCCTCTGTAGAATGTGGTGAAGATTGGTGTGGGGGGTGGGGGGGGGGAGGAATGTGGGAGGTGGGCTTTCCTCAGCCTACGCAGAAAGGGTCAGCCATGATCATACTGAATGGGAGAGCAGGCTGGAAGGGCTGAATGGCCTACTCCTTCTCTTGGTTTCTATGTTTCTGTCAGTCTACAGTCCTCCTGAAAATTTAATCCTGAAATATATCAGGGATTGCATTGGGGAAGCACATCAATAGCTGTTTTCATTCAGACACTCCTGCATCTTGACAATGTGATTTCTCTTTGCAGAAGCTGGTGACAGTCAGTCTGAGGATGAAAGTGATCCACAGGATTCCTGATGTCATCTCAGTAAAACACTCTTGGCAAGGAGTTTCTAACTATTGATGGCCAATCGCTTCTAATAAAGATTGACACTTTATGGAACTTCTGGATTGTTCGCAATCCCCCGGATGTTAACGTTCTGTGTGATTCATGGACAATGTAAATATAGCGAGGAAAACACAAAACAGCCTCATTGAAACCGAGGGGTGGTTACCAATAATTTGAGAGACGGTTGAAAGTTACAGATGCAGAGCCAAGACGCAGGTACAGGATGAGATGTCCTGGAGATATTCCAGAGCTCACTCTATGACACACACAGGGCAATACAGCAGCAGATGGAAGACCATCATTTTCTGGTCATATAGAGGAAGCTTTGTTTTGTGTATAACACCACATTGTCCCTGTCCTGGAAGTATTTGATGGGACTGTGTAGAGAGAGCTTTACTTTGTATCTAACACCATGCTATCCCTTCATGGCCCAAGAGTTTCAAAAGGGTTCCGACTATTGTTACATTTTTAGACGATGAACCTAGCTCTGGAATCCAGAACCAAAAAGAATATTTTCTATCTCTAAAAGGCAGCAGTTTCTGTTATTGTCTCAAAATTTCATTACAGATTTCAGATCTTTCTAAATTCCAAGGGCACAATCCTGAGTTTGTGTCATTTCAGTTCTTTAACATTGAACCCTGGCTGTCCAGCTATCTTTCTGATGAATCTACTCTGTGCTCAAATGCATATGGACTCCCAAGTTCCCCATTCTTTCTTGCCCTTCCCTATCTAGAAAGTCAATGTCAGTGCTGTGCTAACATGAAATGGAGCCGTGAACAAACTTAAAATGGCTGACTGACTGACACCTTCAGAATCATTAGTCCCTGCTTTGCAGATTAAAACACATCTCACAGTTTGTATATTATCATCTCTGTCTCCTACAGATGAAATAAAGTGAGATGTTAACCAATGGTGTTTGGATGTAAAACTGAGCAGGGACAATATAAACTGAACGGTACAATGTGAAACTGAGGGCAGGAACAGGGAAGTCTTCCGTTTGGGTCTGGATTTCTGTCAGCAGAGAAGAGGTGCCAATGTGTCAATAGGTGTTTCTGTTCACATATTCCTGCATTGTTGAGATATCACATTTGCAGGCAGAAGCAGGATATGGAGGACTTTATTCCAAAGGATATGCAAATTTTGATTGATTAAACTGTTTAATGTCAGTGCCCTGAGATAATTAAGTGTCAGCATTGTCTGTCTAACTTTCCAAAATACAAGCAGGGAAATATGAGAGGAATATAGTAAAGGTAACATGACAGGCCTGCCTTTGAATTAGAGGTTAAGGCCTTGTTCAGAATCTGTCACAGAGTTTTAACCTGGAGTCAGGCATATTTCAGTCAGAAAACAGGAAGTGATCGAATGCAGCACTGATGTCTTCAAATTTTGTGCTATCTAAAAATAAAACAAAAATGGACTTGCAATGAGAAAAACCTCGTGGATCCTTAGATACATGTGTGTCGTTTGTGTATAATTGTGAGGGAGTGAGTACCTGTGAAGTAGTGAGTGTGCCTGTGTGAGAGTGACAGTTTGTGGTTAGGTTTTTTATGACGAAGAGATTGTACTGGAATGTGTGTGAGTGCCATGTGTAAGATTGAGTTATTCTGTGAGATGGGGAGTTTGTGATGCTCTACATATGTGTGTCTCATTGATTGATTTGGACAGCTCCTTACTCTGCATCTAATCCCATTATCTCCTGACCCTGGGAGTTTCAGGTGGAGAAAGTGTAGAGGGATACATGTTCTATAACCCAGTGTTGTAACTGCCCTGATTGTGTTTGATGAGGACAGTATGGAGAGTGGGGTCAATTATTCAATGTCTAACCCCACGCTGAACATGGCCTGGGAGTTTGAAAAGCTTCGGTGTAGCTTTAATCTGCATCTCATTTTCAACCTGCTATACACATTGATGCTCTCGATTAGACTGCAGTCTGTATATCACTCCCAGTTGTGTTGTGCGATGTATAAATTCACTGAAACAGTCAATGAGATTCCAGTCACTACCTTACTCGAAACTAAGTGGTTGAATGTAAAATTGGGAGTGGGAACAGAGAACTCTGCAGTTTAATTTCTGCTACATTCAGTTTCTCCAAATGGAATAGCATATGGAGTGCAGTGGTTCAATAAGGCAGATCACTGCCACCTTCTCAAGGGCTGATGAGAATGGGAGACAAATACTGGAGCCAGCCAGTGATGCTCACATCCCGTGAACCAATGAAGAAGAACAATCTCTTTGCCTTTCTAATCACTTGCTGCCCCTGCAGACTAACACATTGTGATTGATATCCAGGACACCCGGATACCTTTGTCCCTCGGAATCATGCAGCATCTCTCCATTTAACTCACTGTCTCCTTCTTGATTCTTCCTGACAAACATTTGCACTTTGCAATGCATTGGAGGATGTTTTACCCACACATTTACCATCTGTACATCACTCACTGTGAGTGTTGCTTACTTCCACTTCACAATCTACCTTCCAAACCACTTCACCGAGAAAATGTTCAGTTTTTCAATCAAAAGCTAACTTGAACTGATGCCCGTTAGAAATACAGTTACCCTGCTGTTATTGTCTGTCCCTTGGTCTGTGTGTGCCTGTTTCTCTCTCCTCTCCCACAATATCTGCAAATTGCCACATTCAGCGCTAGCCTTTTTGAGCTAATTTATGCTGTCTATATCCCCTGTACAATCAAACTAAGACTGCCTAATTTCCCTCGCCCAGTGCCCCTGTAAAAACAGCCAAAGTGTCCAAATATTTGGTGACATCATCACATTAGTTTTCTCTGATTTGTGTGCAAGTTTGCAGTCACTAATGTTTAATAACTTAATATGTACTAAGATAGAGGAGTAAGCAGGAAGCAGGACGTGGAATAATGGATTAGGATGGAACTTTTCGTGTGGATGTTAAGAGCCAGAAGCCTAATCGGGAATGAGAACAGAGAGAATCAAACAAAGAATGTTGTATTTGTGGTGGAGAAAATGGTCAACAAGTGATATTTTGACCCTGTTGTATCACTGTCAAGAGTTAAGGTTTGTGTGTGGGCATGTGTGTGAGCGTGAATGTGTGAGTGTGAGTGTGTGTGTGGTCTCAGATGCTGATAGTTGAGATTTGCATCATTCTTAGATGATATATGCCCTTCAAATGTTTGTTTGGGACATAATCAAGGAAGAACAAAGAACAAAGAATATTCCAGCACAGGAACAGGCCCTTCAGCCTTCAAAGCCTTTGCCGATCCAGATCCTCTGTCCGAACCTATCATCTATTTTCCACGTATCTGTATCCCTCGGCTTCCTGCCTGTTCATGTATCTGTCTTGATACATCTTAAAAGCCTCGACCACTTCTTCTGGAAGCTATTCCATACACGTACCACCCTCTGCATGAAAATGTTGCCCCTTAGGTTCCTTTTGTATCTTTCCCCTCTCACCCTAAAAGTATGCCATCTAGTTCAGGACTCCCCCATTCCATGGAAAAGATCTTGTCTGTTTATCTTATCCAAGCCACTCATGATTTTATAAATCTTTATCAGATCACCACTCAACCTCCGAGGCTCCATGGAAAACATCCCCAGCCTGTTCAGCCTGTCTCCATATCTCAAATCCTCCAACCCTGGCAACATCTTTGTAAATCTTTTCTGAAACCTTTGTAGTTTCACAACATCCCTCCAATAAGATGGAGATCAGAATTGCACGCAATTTTCCAACAGAGGCCTAACCAATGTCATATTATACACAACATGACCTGCCAACTCGTATACTCAATGCTCTGACCAATATCTCACAGCTTTATCTGTCCTTGGAGTGTTTGGTGGGGGCAGTGTAGAAAGAACTTTCCTTGGTGTCTTAGCCTGTACTGTATTTGTCCTGAGATTATTTGATGGGGAAAGTGCAGGGAATATGTTACTTTGGAAAACAGGAACAGGAGTAGGCCGTTCAGCCCTGCGCGCTTGTTCTACCATTCATGGTTGATTTGTGGCCAAAGTTTACATTCCTTCCTTTGGCCTATTTTCCTCAATACATATGCTGAACAAAAAAAAACTCTCTGTCACACATCCACTGAGAAACTGATCCAGCATCCACTGCTATTTGTGGAAGAGAGTTCCAAACCTCTCAAACATTTTCTGTCAAAATGTGCTTCCTAACATCTCTCCGAAATGCTCTGGACCTAATTCTCATACTCTGCTCCGTCTCATACTAGACTCTCCAACCAGTGGATTGGGAGATACAACGGTTAGAATTAGAATTAGAATTAGAATCCATACAGTGTGGAAACAGGCCCTTCAGACCAACAAGTCCACACCAACACTCTGAAGAATAACCCAACCAGACCCTTTACTTACCCTATCACTCTACATTTACCACTGACTAATGCACCTAACCGACACATCCCTGAACACTGTGGGCAATTTAGCATCATCAATTCACCGAACCTGTATATCATTGGATTGTGGGAGGAAATCAGAGCACCTGGAGTAAACCCATGCAGTCACGGGGAGAATGTGCAAACCCCACACACACAGCTGGCCCGAAGCTGGAATCAAACCGGGTTCTTGGTGCTGTAAGGCAGTAGTTTTGAGGGGTGCTCATATATACAGTGGGCAGTGGAGAAGAACTGGAAGGAAGAGATGACGCAATATATTGGGGGCAAATTAGATTGGGAGGAATGAGGGGCAAAGCTGAGAGGCTGAAAAATCTTGGAGGAGGGTCAAAATATTTGAGGGTTGAACTTTGTGAAGGGAGACTATTTAGAGTTAATGTGAGCATTATATATGAGGGGATACAAAATATGAGTTGTGCGAAATTGAAAAGGAAAGTAAATTTTGCGGGATCTATATTTGGGGGAATCTAAAATCGGGGGAATGCACTAACAGAGAGGGCACAGTATTTGGAGGAGGGGGAAGTATTTTTGCAGAGGAGCAGTGATGCATATTTGGCATGAACAATATTTGGGGAGCAAAATTGTATGGGGAGGGGATGCAATAGTGAGAGGGGCACACACATTTCTGGGTGTGGTGCAAAATTGGGTGGGGTCATGTCTCTGGGGTAACAAGACGGGGCATAACTGGAAGGCTGTGATACTTGGGAAGGGGCAATATTTGGTAAGGCAGGGAATTGAGAGAGGACGTGAAATAAGGGGGTGGAAAATTGGGGCATACAAACAATTCTGGGGGTGCGGAAGATGAGGGGGCATGATTTTGGGCAAAAATGTGTGAGGGGAGTGTGGTGCAAATTGGCAAGAGCTTGGAAACTGGGGGTGGTGTGGCTAAAGATTTGGAGCAGAACAAATTTGGGGTTGGGGTGCCGAAATTGGGAAGAAGCCAGCATTTTAGGTTGGGGGTGGTGGGTGGAATTGGGAAGTGGGGTGAAATGTAGGGAGTGCAAAATTTAGAAAAGGTGTAAATTGCGAGGGAGAACATTAAAGGGCACAAATTGGGTTTTGGATATTTTGGGTGTACAACTTTGGGGCCGTAATAGTCGAGGGGTACAAATCATCTGGAATACTTATTTGGTAGGGTGATGTATGAGGGTCACAAATTGGTTTGATGAAAATTTAGTGTATAACGTTTTTGGGGTGTGGCGTAAATTTGAGGGGGGAGGCAAAATTTTGATTTGGGGGAAGCAGGGCGATTCCAGGCTGGGACGATGGGGGAACGAGAGGTGGAAGAGAGTGCGGTGAGAGAAAAAAAGGGCTGGGAGAGAGAGAAGGGGAGTCTGCTACTGAGAGAGAGAACGAAAAAGTAGAGAAGTGGAGAGACTAACAGAAAGGGATAGAGATACTCACAGAGAAGGAGGGAGATAAAGGATGGACTGCCAATGAACGAGAGAGATAGAGGGAGAGAAATGACATATGATAATAGTTCAGAAGTATGTGAATATGAGCTACTTCGACGGCTGCATTCCTGGCTGATTTCGAAGCTAATTTGATATTTCTGTTCTAATTACAAAATTCAGGTTTAAATTTTATAATTCATCATTGCGTTTACTATTAATTTGTCTCTATTTGGTTTCGAAAAAGGAAATGCTGACAGACAAAGTTGGGGCTGTCAACTGTGTTAACTTGAATTCATTGTGAACAACTATGAAAGCATCCAGGTTGCCTCTTTTTGAGATGGGTTCGTGAATTTGCTTGTTGGTAAGTTTGACGGAACTACGGATAAGCAGAGTGAATTGTTTTCCCATGCAAAGGAAGGCATTCACTAGAAGAATTGAGATGCAAATGTGTGTGCATGTGTTTGTGTGTGCGTACATGCCCACAAGGACATGTGTGTGTATAAAGTACCTAAGATATTCTTTAGCATTATATTTTTTATAAAGAACTCAATCTACAAAATAATCTTAAAGGACTTCAGAATGTATTAATCTGAAAAATTGGAATTCAGAAACGAGGGATCAGGAAATATATTTTGCCCCACCTCTGTCAGGATAGGAACAGCAGTAGGAAGGAAAAATTCACTAAAGCTAAAATAAACTTTGCTGTCAGTCTCATAAGCAGATTAATGCATGATGCAAGCTGAAATTGTAGTTATAGGTAGTTTAAAAGTGGTCAATTCCTGAAGTCTGGAGGAGTTGTAACCAAGGAGATGAGAGATGAAAGTGCAAGCACTCTGACCCAAAACTTTCACTCCTCTCGGGACACAGAGGAGGTGCCAGACGACGGGATGACAGCTTCACAAGAAGGAAGGTAGTGATAGACAAGATAGAGATCATAGAGATAGAGATAGACAAATATGATCGATCATAGAGATATGTGATATATACAGACCAATGAGTGTCACATCATTGATAGGGAAAGTATTCGAGAAAATTCCAAAGGAGAGAAATAATCTCCATTTGGAGAGCCAAGGTTTGATCATGTGCAGTCAGGACGGCTTTGTCAGAGAGAACAATGCCTTTCAAATCTGATCGAGTTTTATGAGGAGGTCACCAGGTCTGTAGATGAGGGTAGGGCAATTGATGTTTATTTGGATTTCAGCAGCACTTTCAATGAAGATTTGAATTAGCTGAATTTATTTTACTCTCCTTCTCTTTTTCCTCAACCGTGCATTTTCCTGGATGGCTTTCCAGATTTTGTTGGAAACCTGCATGGAAAAGATGGAAAGCAAGCAACTGGATTATAATCATTACCATGGTACTTAATTAGAGATATACAAAGACAGTTTTTAAACCCACTGAAAGAACCACAAAGGGAAAGGTATCTGGTGGCCAAAGGTCTATCACCTCAGCAATACAACCTTGCCATTGGAGTCCCTCATAATAGTACCCAACACCTCACCATGGCCAATGCTTAGTTTGGTTAATCAAATTCTCTCTATCATGAGGTCAGACGTGTGGGTGTACCCCATCAATTGTCTAACACGCAACAGAATTGTCAGATACTCAGACACTGAAGTGATCTATGACAATATTCAAAGAATTTTAGGCTTGGGATGAAAAGTGGCAAGTGGTATAAACGACATAACCCAGATCCTGGCAGTGTGAGCATCCCCAGTAAAAAAAGAATCTAAATGATGCCACTTGTTGTTCAGAGAGATTTCCATAAATCTGGGGCTATCGATATCATGGAAGCAAGACATGAGCATAATCTAAATTGGCCAAGTTTTATTAATACTTTGAGGAGTAGAGCTGATGAGGAAATTATTTGATTTATTTTGCATTTTAGACTTTGCTTTCTGATTGCAAAAATAAATATTGAACTACTTATATTAATAACGTGCTGTCTGCACCTTAATAACAATATAGCTCTGATTAGCCTGATGTCAGTGGTGGTGAGGTTACAGAAGGGGATTTTGAGGGACAGGATTTACATGCACTTGGAAAGACAAGGACTGATTAGGGATAGTTAACATGGCTTTTTGTGTAGGAAATCGATTCTAATTAACTTGATTGAGGTTTTCGAAGAGGTGACAAAGAAGATTGATAAAGGTAGAGCAGCAAATGTTGTCTACATCGACATCAGCAAGGAGGGTGACAATGTTCCCACATGGGATGTTAGAAGCTGAGGGGTGACCTTATAGACATTTATGAAAACCATGAATGGCATGGTGTTATGATGCTAGCCCCTGTCAGGCAAAACAGTGACAATGGTTTGACTGGACTCAGGGTAAACACCGTGTCGAATATTTCACCCTGGGAAATGAGCACGTGTACAGCTTGAAAATATGTATTTCCAGAACCTTTAATTTTCACAAGTGCAATCCTCAGCCACATCAGAATAAGGTGTTCTGAGTGAGAAAACATGCTGATATTTACCCAGTTTGGGAAGAATGTTTTGGTTTAACTTCTTTTAAACCAATGTCAATATCAAATGGAAAGGAGATTTCATCATCTTCTTCATCTCTTCCCTGAATTTGGTTTGTGTAGCTACATAAATTCATTGGTTTGTACAGGAACTCAAATACATGAGAATGTATCCAGACTCAGTGGCAATATATGTTGGAGCTGTGTGTCCCCTCGATAATACACTGTTGTGGTGAGTTTGCTGGTTAAAAAGGTAATGACTGCTGTTAGCCACAATAGGACAAAGCTGCCTGATACACTGAACACTAACACGATGGATTTCTTTCTGCTTTTCATCTCGGAGTCGATGCTATTCTCATTGCTGAGACCCTGCATTCCTCCGCGGACTTTGTTGGTCACTAAAATAAGCTGGAATGTAATATCAAACAGAAATGCAGCCATGCAACTAAAATACTTTTCAGCCAAGAGTAGGTCTCATCTGCAGGCGATGTATAAAAGGCAAGTGTGGAGCGACGGACCCAGGCAATGTTGGAAATTATTCAGCTGGAGTCATATGCAAAGAAATCAGGGCAGACAGCGTGGTTGGAATCACAGTGGCAGTTCTAACTGTGCAGTAGTTTGATTTAAACTTCTGACAACAGAGCGTTACAAAATGGGCAATTGTAAAGAAGATGGTAAACCACATAGACATATACAATGTAGCAGGATTAATGAGAGAATGAACTTACAAACAGCAGTATGGGATAGAAATGAATGTGGAAAGTGATAACTCAAAATGTGATAGACAATGACATTGAAAAATATCATCAGGAAATGTGCAGTTGCCATGTCATTCATGTAAGCCAAGATACTTATAGAAAAACCACAATTTCCACTGGAGAGACTGACAATGATCAGTACGTTTTGCTGTAAGAGGTAGAGAGAAGAGATTCTAAGGATGTCTTCCGTAAATAAATATTACAGGAAATGTTTGGGTCATAGTCGGAGGTGGTTTTACATCAAGTTTTCCAAAGATTTGTTTTTATAACGTAGGTGAATGGACTGATAATTTGTTTGAGGACAAAACAACATTGCAAATCTAATGTCTGTGCTCTTCCAAGACACTTTATATTTCATTGATGGCAATGTCTTAATCATTTCTAGATAATTGCTAAACATTTCTTGATTCCAACAAAGCATTCCGTTCGGACACAAACATTGAATTAACGTCCAAGAGTTGATTTTCTTTGCTGATAATCGTCCTGAAGGAGCTGCTCAGTAAATAAGCATCACCGAGTCTGTCTTCCTCAGTTCCTTTTGATGGATAAGCGACTTTGTAATGAGGACTATTCCTGAAATCTGTTACATGAACACCATGACATTCACTGTCCTCGAAGAAAGATATCATTACCTTACTAAGAACGCCAAAGGCTGCGATAACAGGATAGCAAATGTTGTTTATATGGAAAATTGTTACCATTCTTCCATGAAAAGAATGAGAAAATTCCTTCACGTTCTCTGATTCCTTGTGAAATCCATCTGAGATCCTTAATTTCACCTCCTTTCTAGTGCAAGCCACCTCCCTGAGAGTGAATGAGACCATACACGAGCTGTGACAAAACAATTAGTGGCAGGTCTTTAATAAACAAGGGATGGCTTTCTATCTCAGTGCGGCCATGAATTCCCAAACATTAAACCTGGAGAAGGGAAGATGAACCCAAAGTATAGGGAATATTTTATGAAGGCCGAATAGGTTATTGCTGTTGTGGAATCATACTAATCAAAACAAATATTCAATAGATTATTCTTTAATAATATTATTTAGTCCAAGAATGAGAGTGTAATATAATATTATTGTTTTGTTCCTCACAGTACAATGTGTAATGTCATCAGCAGTGATGGTAATGCTTACCTAAGATTATACCTGGTTGGCACCTACTCAACTTCCTGGCTATGCATGAAATCCAACATTAATGTTCAGTTGACTCTAACAGAGTACAGAAAGTACTCTAAGATGGTGTAAAGGATAAATTGTTTTCATTATGCAGAAGGATGTTGGTGGTGCACTCGTGTGTGCACACACTGGTACACACAGGCATGCGCACGTGAACATACTTGTGCACACACGCTCACACAGTTTTGAAGGAACTTTGACTGCAAAAGATTCTTTGGATTTCTGCAATCCTTGTGTGTCATATTAACACAGGAAATTCATTCAGCTGGGTCAGGCTCAAGATTCCCTTCCCAGATAATGGAAACTGTTTATGTGGACGTTTCCAACCAGGAATCGAACAAAGCCGAATGGAGAGAATCAATAAGGATATTTGCAGTGAATTTAGAGAATGCTTCCATCCTGTTTGGAATACTGGGAAGATGATATCACAGAATCATTGATTAATACCGTACAGGAGACGCCATTCTACCCATCAAGTGTCTGCCACCAAAATCACACTCATCCCTACACTAATCCCACTTTCTACACGAGGCCGAGAGCCTTGAATATACCCTGTGACCATCCAGGTGTTTTTTTACAGGTTAGGAAGTTTCCCGTCTCAATTACCCTCTCACGCAGTGAATTCCGGGTTCCCAGTACTCTCTGTTGGGAAACGAATCCTCAAATTCACTTTTAAAACTCCTGCCTTTTACTTTAAACGTGTGCCCTTGTTATTGACCCTACAGTCAAGATATTTGACCATTTGGTAGAACAGATGAAATGGTGTGAACGTGGAACAGTGTGTCTCTGCACAACAGCAGTGTGTAAGAGCATGTGAGTACATCTGTGGGAGTGACTGAGTGTGCAAGGACATGAATGTGCATGGTGTGTGTGCGGCCATGCCTGCAGTGCACAGTGTGATTTAATGGAAATTTCTGAATAAGAGTGAGTGGGTGTGACTGTGAGGCAGTTTGCTGCAACATGTGAGAGACTGAGTGCGGGAAATGATGTTTGAGAGAGTTTATGGTTGTGTCAGAGTCGGTGACCGTGTGTTAAACAGTGAGAGCAGTGGGTGTTTGGTATTGAGTGTGAGAGACTGTGAGAGTGTGTGTGAGTGTTTTGTGAATTATTATTAGGGCAGGGATAAATTGGGGTTTATAGACAGTTACACTATGGGGTCATCGACACTCAGACTTTGCACTCAGATGGACAGATGCAGGCAGGCACAATCTCACATCGACATACTCAGGAACACAATTAGAAACACACACAATCTCTCTCACACAAGCTCAAAACAACAGGGTTCAACATTTACACTATAAATTATAATAATAAAGATTCAGATATGGAGTTATTACACAGAAACACATGAAACTGGAACTGAAGTAAGTCACTTGCTCTTGCTATTGACTGTAGGGTCAATAACAAGGGCACACTTTTAAAGTAAAAGGCAGGAGTTTTAAAAGTGAATTTGAGGATTCGTTTCCCAACAGAGAGTACTGGGAACCCGGAACCGACTCCACCATTTCAGAAGATTATAGCTGGTGAATTGACGTTTATAGCTCCACATTCCCATTTATGCAGAGTAACCTTAGAATCTTATTATGCAAGGTAATAAATCTACCTGTAACTTATAAACATGCATTGTCCCCACCCCTACCATTTTCTGGGACAGCCAGTTCCAGAGTTACACAGCCCGAGAAACAAAATTCTCATCTCTGTCCAAAAAGGGTTAAGCCCACTGATTTTAAAACGATGCCCCCAATCATGAATTCACCCACAAGGAGAAACATCCATTGCCCATCAACCATGTCAAGATCATTAGAAACATTATGTACTTTGATCAGGTCACCCTTAACTCGTCTGAACTCGAGCAGAAACAAGCCCAGTCTGCCAACCTATCCCCAAAGCACACGTCACTCATTCAAAGTGTTAATCGAGTAAAATCATGAGAGGCATGGATAAAGTTGATAGCAAACTGCTTTTCCCCAAGGTAGGGAAGTCTAAAACTAAAGGGCATGGAGAGGTTAGGCCTAAGGGCCTGTTTCCATGCTATCAACCTCCATGACTGTCTGACTCTGTGAGGAGCCTGTGGCTCAAGCCAATTGGATTGCCAATCAGTGGGCCCGGTGTCACCAAATTCTCTGCAGCATCAAGCCTATGTCTCAACCGACCATGGGACAGGGCTGAAAATGACCAGGGCACGAGTCAACTCATTTGTCTCATCGTCTGCTTGGTGGGACCCAAACCCAATTTCCTCACAGGACGCTCTGCCCTTCAAAGACCAGCACAGCAACATCCACATGGTCACATGGTGAGGGAGAGGTGGAGGGATATCTACACTGTCCCTAACCCTGTGCTGTACCTGTCTTGGGAGAGCTCGATGCTGAAACTGGCTGGTAATATGTGGGACACACTGTTAGGGTTGTGTACAGGGAGCTCGACCCTGCATCCAACTCTGTGTTGTTCCCGTCCTTGGAGAGCTTGAGGCTGAAACTGGCTGGGAACAAGTGGGACACACTGTGAGGGTCATGTACAAGGAGCTCTACACTGCATTTATCTCTGTGCTGCCCCTGTTCGGGGAGCTTGAGACTGAAACTGGATGGTAACATGTGGGAAACACTGTGAGGGTCATGTACAGGGAGCTCTACAATGTATCTGACCCTGTGAGTCCTGCACTGGGAGTGCACAATGCTGACATTGGGTACAAAGTGGGAGAGGCTGAATAAACTGGAGCGTCAGAGGCTGAAGTGTAACCTTATGGAGGTTTATAAAATCGGGAATGGGGAGGGTGAATAGCCAAGGTCTTCTCCCCAGGGTAGGGTAGCAGAAAAACTAGAGGGGAAACTGGATTCAGATGATGGGGAAAATTGCAAAGGGAGCTTGTGAGCTCCTCTCTTTTTGAATAACGTTTAATAAAACACTTTATTGAATGCCTTCTGAAAACCCAATTATCCAATATTCACTAATTCCCCTTTATCAACTCTACTTTTTATGTCCTTAAAGAACTGGAGCAAATTTGTCGAACATGATTTTGATAATGTTAATCTTTTCTCAATGTCCAGCTCCGCCTTCCTTAAGAATGAATTCTCGCATCAGTCCTTCCTACAGCCCTTCTGAATTCTAGTCAATTCTGGAATATTTCAGCCAATACCTGGACAGTCTCTGTAGCCACTCCTTTTAAACCCTTCGATACAGATGATCAGACCCTGGTGAGATGTCTGTCTTCCATCCAATTAGTTGACCAAATACTTTGTCCCTCGTGACAGAGACTTATCAGATCTTTCCTCTCCTTTGCACCATCCTTAACTATAACAGAGGCACTGAGTCATAAAGCATGGAAAGATGCTCCTGTCCAACCAGTCCATGCTTAACACCTTCCCAAATTAAACTAGTTCCACCTGTCTGCTCCTGGCTCATATCCCTCCAAACGTTTCCTAGTCATCTGCTAATCTAAAGTGTCTTTTAAACATTTGTAACTGTCCTGCATTCACAACTTCCTCGGGAATTTCATTCCACTGACACAGTACCCTCTGTGGAAAAGAAATGCTCTTACGTTATTTTTAAGCTTTCATCTTAAAAGTATGTCCCTAGCCTTGTAATCCCTCATCATTGGAAAATGACACCTACCAGTAACTCATCTATCCCGCTCATGGCTCCATAAAGTCACCTCTCAATCGCCTACATTCCTGTGAAAAAAAGTCTCTGCTTCTCCAATATTTCTAACTCAGAGTTTTCGTACCCTGCAACATCCTGGTAAGTCCCTTGTGAACACTCTCTGACTCGATAATATCCTTCCGATAGCAACACGATGAGAACTGGACACAGTACTCGAGAAGTCTCCTCACCAATGTCCTGTACAGCATCAACATGACTTGCCAACCCATATACTCAGAGGACTGAGCAGCAAAAGCCAGCCTACTAAATAACTTTTTAACAACTCTCTTCGGTATGTTTATTGCTTCCTTCAGGGTGAAGACTGATGCAAATTATGGTTTGTTTTCTTTGTCATTTCCCTGTCCCTCATTATTAAATCCTCATTTCCGACCTTCAAGCAGCCCACAATTCCTAAATTATTGTACCATTTACTAAAAAAAACTGTTCAAAACTCTTGCTATACGTTTGTGCTGAATTCTTTTCATAATTAATTTCTTCTTCTTTATCAGTTTTTCAGCCTTCTAGTACTGGTTCCTTGTTTTAAAATGATGTTCCCAATCCTCTTACCAGTCATGAGTTTTTACTGCATTATGTGCTTTTATTTGGGATTGGATATTATTTCATTTACCACAGGAGGCTTATCCTTGTCATTGAATGTTCTTTTTTGACTGAAATCAAGTTTTACTGAGCACTCAGAAATATTTGCAAGAATGCCTGCCCCTGCTGCTCCACCGCCTTCTCTCTTCCTACTATCCCAGCATGCTTTAGACAGCTCTTATTGTGATTCCTCTTGTCATTGCCTTCATTAAAGTTGCGGACAACTCTGATTCCTGATGAAAGGCTTATGCCCGAAACATATACTCTCCTGCTGCTCAGATCCTGCCTGACCTGATGTGCTTTCCCAGCACCACACCCTTCGACACGGGTTTGAGACCCAATTTGCTCAACAACAAACATAATTTTAAAATTCTTATGTAATGGAGATTTGGAGAGATTTATAAAACCACGAGGGCAAGGGGCAGGGTTCCGGTGAATAGATCAGGTATTTACCCTAGGGTGCGGGAGTCCAGAACTAGAGGGCATAGGTCTAGGGTGAGAGGAGAAAGATATAAAAAGGACATAAGGGTCAACGTTTTCACACAGAGGATGGTGCGTGTATGGAATAAGCTGCCAGAGGAAGTGATGGAGGCTGGTACAATTGCAGCATTTAAAAAGCATCTGGATGGATATATGAATAGGAAGCATTTAGAGGGATATGGGCCAAGTATAGGCAAGTGGGAAAAGATTGGGTTGGGACATCTGATTGGCATGGGCATGTTGTACTGAAAGGTCTGTTTCCGGGCTGTACCTCTCTATGATTCTGTGGCTGTATATAGAACTGAGATGTTTTTCCAAGGAAGGGTGGTGAGTGGTTTGATGTGTAATTGTTAACTGGTGGTTTTCCATCTATCTGCTGGGCTTGCATTCTAAATTCCCATGCCATGGTTTGGAAGCTGCTCTGTAAGGAACCTTGGTGAGTTTCTGCAGTGCATCTGGTCAGTGGGACACACTGATGAAACTGAATGTAGGTGATGGAGGCAGGGAATATTTCAGGCCGTGGTGCTGAACAAGCTGCACTGCAAGTTTATTCTCCCTAAATATGGAGATGACAACCGATCCAGATGTGGTCTCAATGATTTTTGGCAAAATTATATTTGTTCAGTCCATTTCATAAAAATGCAGAAAACCGTGGATCTGCTCAGTGGGTCAGAGAGAATAGATACAGATAAACAGTTCAAGCTAATAACTTTACATCCCAACTGACGGAAGTAGGAAATGCAACAGGATTTCAACCAAAAGTGTGCGAGGGTGGCATTGTGTTCAAAAGTGAATGTCCGTCAGGGTGTAGTGCACGATGCAGAATGTGTTACGATGCAAATGTTTATGACTGACTGCATAGTCAAGCTGCAACAAGGGAAAATAATAAAGGAATATATTTTAAATAGCGGCATAAAAAAATGAATGTAAGAGAGAAATAATATCGAAGCTGGAGTTCTGGTCTAACATAATCTATTTTACACGTTGATACACGAAACTGACCTCTTTGGAAGGGCAAGTTTTGTTTCTTGATCTTTGCTGTTGTTGAGACAATTTAGTCCTTGGAGTCTGTTCTGTTACTCACTAATGATGGGATTCATTGACAGCCCTCTCCATATTCTCCAATTCCAGTCATCGTCATCACTCTGCACATCCACATTTATCTAAACACTAATAATCTCAGATTCAAAATAAAACAATGGATCAAGCAGGAATGGCCATGTATAGAAGTAAAAGCGAAAGGTTCAGTATTGTGTGTGTGCAGAATAGTTATGGTTTCTTTTTTCCCAGGGTAGGGGAGACCAAACAAATGTGAATCTTTTTTCCAAGGTGGACATGACAAATTCTAGAGGAGAGGGGGCAAGTTTAAAGGATATGAAAACCGAACCAACTGAAGATGCTGTAAACCAGGAAGAGAAACAGAAGTTTCTGGTAAAGCTCAGCAGGTCTAGCAGCATCTGTGAAAAGAAATTAGAGTTAACGTATCTGAGGAAGGGTGACCAGACCCAAAACTTTAACTGATTTTTCTCCACGGCCCTGCATGTTCCAGCATCTCAGTTACATCCATGTCCTTTTATTCTAATGTGATGCTGGTTACTGCCTCTGCCACCCCATCAATGAGTTCCTGCTCCCCACCATCTCCGAGTGAAATGAATTCTCCCCTCCCCTTTCTGGGAATTTGTTTCAATCTAAATCCTCCAGTTTCTGACCTCTCAGTTAATGAATAGCTCCTTCCTATCCACTCGATCTGGATTCCTCAGCATTTTATCACTTCAATTAAATCTCACCTCATCCTCCTCGGAAATCATCCCCAGCCTATCCAACCTTTCATCAGAGCAGAAATTTTCCAATTGTAGATACATTCTGATCAATCTCCTCTGTACCCTCTCTGGTGTGATCACATCAAACCTGGAATGTGGGGATCAGAAGTGTGTGCAGTACTTTAACTGTGGTCAAACGAGTGTTCCTGACATTTCCCGTTTCACCTCCGTGTTCTTGTGGTTGTCGCTCACACAAGAAGTGTCCTGGTTTTCCCACATGGAACTGGATACGCACTCCATGGGGCTGGGATTCCCTACCAGTTTATTTGTTAACTAATCCTAAATTAACTTCAGATTAAAACAACATTATCAGCTACCCACCAATCAACTTCTTCCATTATACTAAAGTCACCTTACTTTTTAAAATCTCTTTAAAATTATTACTATCTAAACACAACAGGCTTTAATTTGCTGATCAAGTATTCAGATGTCTCCACTGTTACAATCACTTGAAGATTATCTTTACCTTCAGTTACATTTGGTGAATTGAACACTGATTGTAAATATATGAATATCAAACGGACTTGAGTTTTATGATAATTAAACCAGTCTGACATTCTTGTTGGTTAATAGCTTGAAGAGAACTGTCCTCAGAACTCCAGCTGTGCTCTGACCTCATTCACAACTGGATGTGGCTGGACTACAGATCTTAGATCTGTTCTGTTGTTTCCCGGATTGCTTCACTCTGTCTATCACTTGATGCTTATGCTGTTTGGAACACAAGTCGTCCTCTTTGGGAACTTCATCAGGTTAACACCTCATTTTTAGGTATTCATGCTGCTGTTACTGGCATGCCCTCCTGAATTCTCTCAGTTGAATGAGGATTGATACTCTGGTTTGATGGTAAGAGGTAAGTTGGGGGATATGCTTGGCTGTGATTCTGTAAGTTTTGTTGGAGTACAATTCTACTGTTGTTGGTGGAAGGTATGAGCTAAACTCTTACACTGTTGGCCCCATATACTACATGTAGTATCATGAATACTGATAGGCCAAGACATGAAATACGAGCAACACTGTACAATGATGTAGGATCACAACTGCAGTAAGGGGAGTTTAAAATCCAACTTGACATAGGAGTAGGGAAAGAACCAGCTGATCAGATTGTCTCATTCATAATCATAAAGAGACTGTATGAGATTATTGTACTGTTGGAGGTGAGGATGGAGGAGGTTGGGGAGATGGAGAGTTCTTCTACAAAAACTAATCTGCCTGAGAGTTGTGAGATAGAATTGATTGCCATGCATTTAACAGAGAGCTAATTGAAACTGGTTTTATACCCAAAAGATAACAAGACTGATGATGCTTCCAATCATCATCAGAAACAAACCCCAAAATACATGGTTCAGAGATAGATGTCAATTGCCAATCAACATCCAACTCCAGCAATCATTGAGCAAACATATGTGTGATTACCCAGTTCTGATGAACCAGAAAATCGCTGTTCACTCTGTGCAGATGGACCGCGATGTGGGGAAGTATTGGCCGAGTGGTATTGTCGCTAGACAGTTAATCTAAAACCCAAGATAGTGTTCTGGAAACCTGGGTTCAAAGCCTGCTGCAGCACTTGGGTGAATTTGAATTCAATTAAAAAAATTCTGGAATTTAAGAATCTAATGATGACCATTAATCGATTGTCAGAAAAACCCATCTGGTTCAGTAATGCCCTTTCAGGAAGGAAGCTGCCATCCTTACCTGGTCTGGCCAACATTGTGACCTCAGACCCACAGTAATGTGGTTGACTCTTACCTGCCCTCTGGGAAATTGGGGATGGGCAGTAAATGCTGCCGGGCCAGCGACACCCTCATCCTGTGAATGAATAAAGGAAAAGTACCATGAGTGAATCCATGAGGAAAGGCATCATCACCCTCGTCTACAAGCGGAAGGGGGAGAGGGAGGAAATTAGAAAATGGAGACCGATCTCACTGTTAAATGCAGAATACAAAATCTTGTCAAAGGTCATCGCCAACCGGGTCAGGTCTGCTCTGGGATCGGTGATCCACCCGGACCAAACCTGTGCTGTACCGGGCAGGAAGATCTCTGAGAGTCTCGCACTCCTCAGGGATACGATCGCCTACGTGCAGGACAGGGGGGTGGACACCTGCCTCATCAGCCTGGACCAGGAGAAAGCCTTTGACAGGATATCGCATACATATATGAGGGATGTCCTCTCCAAAATAGGCTTTGGGGAGGGAATCGGAAATTGGATCAGACTGCTCTACACCAACATTGTCAGTGCAGTCTCAATCAATGGGTGGGAATCAGATAGCTTCCCTGTAAGATCTGGAGTCAGGCAGGGATGCCCCCTCTCACCCGCCTTGTTTGTGTGTTGCATAGAGCCATTTGCCGAATCCATCAGGAAGGATGCGAGCCTGAGAGGGGTGACTATTCCTGGCAGCGGGGGCCTGCAGATTAAGGCCTCCTGTACATGGATGACGTCGCTGTTTTCTGCTCGGATCCGCTGTCCGTGCACAGACTCGTGTGCATCTGCGACCAGTTCGAACGGGCCTCGGGGGCCAAGGTAAACCGAGGCAAGAGCGAGGCCATGCTCTTCGGGAACTGGGCCGACCAATCCTCTATCCCCTTCACCGTCAGGACTGACCACCTGAAGGTGCTGGGTACTTGGTTCGGGGGGGCTGGGGCGTGCACCAAGACCTGGGAGGAGCGGATCAGGAAGATGAGACAGACACTAGGCAGATGGGGGCAACGGTCGCTCTCCATCGCGGGAAAAAACCTGGTCATCAGGTGTGAGGTACTCTCAGTATTGCTATATGTGGCACAGGTCTGGCCTATCCCCAGGACCTGTGCCGCCGCAGTCACCCGGGCCATCTTCCAATTCATTTGGAGATCAAAGATGGACCGGGTCCGAAGAGACACAATGTACAAAGACCGGTGCAATGGGGGAAAAAACACGCCCAATGCCACCCTCACCCTGATGGCCACCTTTGTGTGTGGCTGCATCAAGCTGTGCGTGGATCCCCGGTACGCAAACACCAAGTGTCACTACGTACTGAGGTTCTACCTGTCCCCGGTGTTGCGAAGGATGGGCCTGGCCTCGCTGCCGCGGAACGCTCCGAGTAGTTGGACCGTTCCGTATCACCTGTCCTTCGTGGAGAAATTTATGAGGAAAAACACCTTAGACCACAAGTCCATCAGGAAGTGGTCAGCACGTAGTGTCCTTGAGACCCTTCGGGAAAAGGGGAGGGCGGATCCTATCGAGCGGTTCCCTGAGCAGACTGTCAAAGCCATTTGGCAGAATGCCTCATCGCCAGAACTTTCCAACAAGCACCAAGACGTGGCTTGGCTGGTGGTGAGAAGGGCTCTGCCTGTGAGATCCTTTATGCACGCCCGGACTCTCTGCCGCACCGCACGCTGCCCTCGAAGTGGCTGCGGGGGGGACGAGACTGTCACACACCTCCTTCTGGAATGTGCCTATGCAGAGGAAGTCTGGAGAGGAATGCAGTGGTGCTTGTCGAGGTTCGTCCCGAGCAGTGCCGTGACGCGGGACTCCGTGCTCTACGGCCTGTTCCCCGGGACCCACACCGAGACGAACATTAACTGCGCCTGGAGGATCATCAACTCGGTGAAGGACGCTCTCTGGGCGGTCCGAAACCTGTTGATCTTCCAGCTGAAGGAGTTGACCCCGACCGAGTGTTGCAGACTGGCACATTCCAAGGTCCAAGACTACGTGTTGAGGGATGCACTGAAGCTTGGGGCAGCTGCCGACAAGGCGCGGTGGGGAAAGACCACCGTGTAAGATCGGCCTGCCTAAAGAAGAACAGGGGGCCCATGCGGACGTTTTTTTTGGGCTCTGCTGATGCCTCAGCCAAATATATGTACAAGATTGAAAAATGCACAGGATTGTAAATGACATTGATAAATTCGAATCTGTGTTTGTAAATGTGGACATATGTATGGCATGATCAAATGTACAGACCATCAAATCTTTTTATGAATAAAGTATATTTTTGAAATTAAAAAAAATGAATAAAGGAAAATAAAAATCTGTACCCAGTCTGAATCTGTACATGTTCAACAATGTTGTGAACATTTCCAAAGCTAAGATCTCTATGTGCACAACTTTATGAGCTGCCAAAACCATTGTTCATTACTTGGCATGAACAAGAGAAAAAAAATCCTTCGACTGTGGCTATCAGTAAATTGACTGGTGTCTCAGCAGGATGGATGCTTGAGTGAATCCCATCTCCCCCCCCCCCCCCCCCCCCACACACACACACACACAGAGCAGGTGAACAGCACCCCAGTCTGACTGGTTTGGCCATTTTCCAGGTGGGATGGGTAAAGAATTCCCTTCTGGCATTCCGCACATTTCCAGAGTCTGTCCCTAATCTGGCTCTACTGGTGTTTTGCCATTTCAGATAAATGCTGGCAGACTGTTACACACACCATTAGTCTGCAACCCCCCCCCCCCCCCCCCCCCCGCCCAAAGAACCCAGTATAACACAGTAAACATTATCTCCTGCTGTGGAGGGACAGCCTGTGTTGGTCTGAGTAGGAACACTGAGCAGAATTACCGAAATGACAACTTAATCGGTGATCAGAGCAAGTTAAGCGAGTCCACATAAAATGCATTATAGCACAGAAAGAAGCCCATCAAATCCAAGCTGGCGCTCTGTAGCTCCAAAGCGTCTCTAAAGTAGCCGACTGTCTCCTTGTACAGACTCATCTTCACGAATCTCTGCCTTACCCACAGAGACAGTATATTTAATAAGAATTAGACAATGGCATATCAGTCACATGGGCGATTGCCATTACCTAGTTTAAAGCTGGCAATTATGAATTTACAAAGCTTGATGAATGCCAATGTCCTGTGATAATGTGGGATGGATTACAGAAACTGATTATCGTATTGTCCATGATTATGTGTTGACAGGAAGAGATTAAGGCAAAAGGGTTCTTCCTTCAGTAAATGGGGGATTCACTTCCCTATGCTCATATGGAGGGGAGTTAAGACAATGGGAGCAGGAGGCAGTTTAACAGGGTTGTGCCCAGGGTTCTCAGTCTTGTCTGGAAAGGGCAAATTGCTCTATCTGGGGTTATGGTGGAATCCACATGTGTGGCTCCAAGAGGTTCTGTTTCGAAGATACGGTCTGCCTCACCCCTACTGAGGTGTTCAGTCTGTATTGGAAGAATACAGGCCTTGTACTCTTACAATACAGCAGTAAGACCTTTGGCAGGAGAATGTTTAACCCTTGAGTCGCCAATGCATCCTGAAAGAGAAGCAAAGTATGGAACAGGCCCCTCTGTGCTATTTTAACTTCCTCATCCTGACCAGGAATCTGGTGACCACAATTGGATGCAATGATTGACTGTGACCTAACTAGAACTTTGTCAATGGTCAGCATCTTTTCCATGAGTATGTTATCATTCCCTCTATTAATGAAGCCCAGCATCCTATACGTTTACTCAAAACACTTTATATTCTCTCTCCTTTAAGGATTTGTACACATTGTCCCACATTCCTGCTGTCCTGCTCTCTATTTCTGTGCCATTCAAATATATACCTTTCTACATTGCTTCTCTCAAAATGCATCAACTTACTGTGTGTTCTAAAGAAGAGACATATTATACTCAAAATATTATCTCTCACTCCACACATTCTCCCCCCTGGAAAACAGAACAGGACAGCACCGGAATAATCGGCCCACCATGTCTGTGTGGATCATGATTCCATCTGCCTGTACATGATCCATATCCCTGCAAACCCATGCCTGCTTATCTGACTGTCCAAATGCCTCTTAAACATTGTGATTGTTTCTGCTTTTACCATCACTCAGGCAAGTACATTCTAGTCACTGACCACCTCCTGCAGAAGAAACTTGTCTGACACAACTCCCTTTTAACTTGCACAGATGCTGTTGGAAATGCTCAGCAGGTCATGCAGCATCTGTGAAGAAAAATCAGTTAATGTTTCGGGTCCGGTCCCCCTTCCTCAGAAATGTTCACTAATTTCTCTTCACAGATGCTGCTAGAACTGCTGAGCTTTTTCAGAAACTTCTGTTTTTCTTTCTGGTTTACAGCATCTGCTGTTCTTTCGGTTTTCATTTCCTTTAAACTTGCCCCCTCTCCCCTTAAATCTATGGCCTGTGAATTGGTAATTTCCACTTGGAAAAAGATTCAGATTATTCACTCTGTCTGTGCCTCTCGGATCACTCCACAGCCACTGACTTTCCAAAGACAACAATCCAAGATTTTCCAAACTCTCCCAATCCAGGCAACATCCTGGTAAACCCATTTCCACCCTCTCCAAAGCCTTCACATCCTCCTTATAATGCGGTGCCCAACACAGCCCACAATCCCCCAAAGGTGGCCTAATGACAGTTTTATATTCACTCCCCTGACAGAAGAAGGCAAGCCTGCCATCCACCTCCTTCACCACATTCAGGGAGCTGTGAACTTGCACCTGAAGATCCCTCTGTATATCAATGCTGCTCAGGGCACTTCCTTTTAGTGTATACATTCCTCTTACAATGAGCTGCCCAAAACGCATCACGTCACACTTGTCTGAATTAAAATCTATCTGCAATTTCTCCACATAACCTTCCAACTGATCTCATCCTTGGTGTTTCCTTTGACAACATTCTTCATGATTCACAATTTCTTCACTTTGTGCCATCTACAAACTTGCTAATTAAATCATTTACATTTTCAGGCTGATCATTTATATGTATTACAAACAACAGATGTCCCAGCTCTGACCCTTGTGGAACAGAGGCACTGGTCACAGACCTCCAGCCACCAACATACCCCTGCACAACTGTTACTGGGAGAAATATCAAAGAGGAGCCTTGAGTTCTGTGCTGAGCAGCACGACCAATGTTTATTCAGAGCTCCTGACTAATGCAGGATGGAAGAGTTCCCTCTCTGAAATTCTGTGGCTCCCCCAGCCAAGTCCAGCATTTGGATGTGTTTCTTTCATACATTCCACACATATACCACCCCCGATCCGATCTCCTGGGTTCGGGATGTCAGCTCGGATGTTTATGAGCTCCCTTTCCCAGTCTCTGATTCTCTGTCCATCTGCAACTTCCCCTCTCAGCTCATGCAGTTGCTTTGTCAGCTCTTTCATAAATTGTTTCACCCTATCCTTGCCATTGTACATCTCCTGCCCTGCCACTACTATACCCTCTGGCAGCTGCATAGTCCAAATTCAAAGGGGGATTGCTCAGTTCCCCTTGCTGGGGTTGATGTCAGTTTCATTAGGATTGTGGGGAGTACACTAACCCATCCCGGCCTGTCTCTGTCAGGGCCTTAGTCAGACTAGCTTTCAGTGTCTGCTTCATTCCTTCTTCTGTCCCTGAGCTCTGGGGGTGGTATGTGAGATGGGATTTCTGCTCAGTACCAAACAGGCCACAGAGCTGCTTAACTTCGTTTCCTGGAACCTGTGTCCCTTGGTCAGAATCTGCAGGGGAATGTTTCCACCCACAGAGTAAACCTGTTTATTAAGACCCAGCAGGATTTCCTTCCCTGGGATTGGGATGGGGGTGTATGTAAAATCCATCTGTAATTGTTTCCGTGGGACCCTGGGTCCCTGCGACTGCCTCCATTTTATCCTGATTGTTTTCCCTGGCTCACACTGTGTACAGACTACACCCCTGTGACAAAACCTTCTTGTTCCAGAACACCCCTGTAGTTGATCATTCGATATCACATTTTATCCTGCTCACTATGGGCCAGCCCATGATATGTTTTTAATAATGTTTGTCTTGCACAGTGGCACTGCTGGATCATCCTATGCCCTATTACTGCCCCACCCTTTTCCCATTCCTGTTTCTCCTGCTATGGGACTGTTTCTGGAATTGTCTTTAAACTTTCCTTTCTCGCTTCTGTAGCTACTGCCACTGCATCCTCCTCAAATGTATGCACTGTTTCAGTAAGTATGCTCACCCATGCTCACCAACTACCCTGTTGGTGTGGGGTTTCTACTTTCCTGTGAGCTCTAATCTTCATTATTGCTGCTTCACTGGGAAAGTTAGCTGCTTCCACTAACTCTCTGACCTGTTCTTCATGCTCAATGTAGCCCCCAGACAGGGTGATGTACCTTCACCGAGCCCAGTCATGAACTATACCAAAGGCATGCAGACTGTGTGCATTTTGCTTCCCTCACCCCTGGTTAATGTCCGCACTTCTGGTAGGGCTTGTGATGGTTCTCTATGTGACTGTGCAATGTGTAGACATGAACAGCTTCCTAGGTTCCCTCTCCGACTGCTCTCATTTTAGTAATTGAGGGGGTGAGGGCTAAATCCTTATCGGTAACTGACAAAGATGCTCCGGTGTTAGAATCATGCAAGTGTTGGTCCCTTAACAGCACGTCAATGAATATTCATGGACTATGCATATACCTACATGAACACAGGCCACTCACAATATGAACACCTATCTCCCTCTCTCTGCCTATGTTCCTTGTCTATGTGCCCTTTCCTGCTTCCCTTGTAACATTGTGGGTCTGATTACCCTCCCTGTGCTGCAGCTATTCCCCTGTGTTTCTGTGTTTGCCTCAGCTCTCATGGCCCAATTCAGAATGTGGTTAGAATTATCTCCCACTGGGAGTCCCATGTTTATAATTACAGTTAAATAGGGTCCCATGTCATCTTTTAAATACATCAAACTGATTTCATCATCACAGGTTGGGGTTTGGTAATCCCCTGTGGTCTTTACACACCTCAAGCTTCCTCTCTGTATGATTCTCGATATTACCCTTGGTTCCCTGAGTCACCAAGGTTATTTTAGCCCATTCAGCCTGTACCCTCCCCAGTGTGTCCCTGCAATATCTGTAAATGCCTGGCGCCATGGATCAGCTGTACTCTGAGGGGAACCGGCTCGCACCCCATCCTCTCATTGCAGGTACAGTTTCTGCTGTACACTTCAGGGCATCTTGGGCCGAGGGAGGGTCCGTACGTCATCTTCGGTGAGACTGTGTACCTCTACTAATTCATCCATATTGTCCCAATAAGGCCCACTATTACCATTTCTCTATCAGGCTGGGTGTTCATTCACCAACATCTGTGATTCAGTGGGTGAACGGTTCAAGGTTGGTTTCTGTCAGTTCCCTTTGTTGCTCCCTGCTGTCTGCCAAATTGAGCTTTAATGCCCAGTGGTGCCGTAGACAGGGCCTTCTGGTCCTTACAGGTCGGTGGGTCATCCCACCCATCGCCGTCCCTCTGTCCATACGTGGGCGCTTTGTCATCTAACCTGTTCCAGTCAGTGTCACCATCCTCACTGCCTTCTGAGGAGAACGGGGCACTAGGTACCTCCCCCCACTGTCACTACCACCTGGCCCTTTGGCTTTAAGGCCTCACGTCTGAGAGTCACCACCTTCACTTATTCCTGTTTCCCATAATGATGTAACACATCCTGTCATTCCTGGATTCAAACAGAACAAAATGTGAATTTGGTTTTACTTGAAATATTAATAATTTGACATTCACTTTACATATTTATAGAGGTGAAAATTCTACTGTGATTATTTAAGTGAATTTAACGTGATCATACAATGAAAATAACTGATAATCAATGACAATGAATGAACTGAATGATAAGTGATTATTTGTACAAGTTCTTGCAATGAAAATTCAATTTTATTTAATGCTTGTCACCCATTACACCGTGGGCATTGTTATTAGGGAATAAAGTAATGGAAGGATATCAGAGAAAATAAATAGACTTTAATTTTAGCTTCACTGCAATAATGAACCAAAACAATATTTGGAAATATGGTTAAACTACATAACAAAGTTTCCAGTGTCATTATTGACATGAAAACTATTTTAGTTTGCAAGTTGTTTTGTACTAAGAATTGTGATTTGGAATACACCACTTAAAATACATTTTGAAGAGAATAATCAGATACATTTTTGGAGGAAATTAGGAATGGAAATAAATATATATTCATTGATATTAATAGTTTTAAAATGTTGAGAAGTTGACTGGGATTATTTTAATTGAGAGGCTGCATGATTATAAAGACTAATTCACCATTTTCATTGCATTGTTGGTTTCACTAGAATCTGTTGTGAAGCTCTTGTTGTGTGCAGTGAACTGTCACTAATAGCTTAATTAACCTGCGAGTCCCTGATCAGGTTTCCTTTGTCTGTAAGTCAGTCTGTAAGTGAGCAACACACCTCCTTTTCTGAGGGGAAATAGAATCTCTTCAAAGGAAATAAGTGGCAGATCACTCTGAGAATGGTTTCTAGCACACACCAACAGCAGGAAAGGGTTTTTTCTAAAGAATTCCAATCTCTATCTACAAATCTGTTTTGTCAGTTTGTGGAGGATTCAGCCCCTTTGTTCTGAACTGTTTTTATACAAGCAGTTGGTTCATTCTGTCTTTGCCAAGAATGTTGTTTACTTTTCCCTTTTACTGTGATTCTGCAGGTTCGCATATTCTGTGAGTCAATACTGTTCAGGAACTGAACATTGATTGATTTTGTCTCTAACAGAGCAGTGGTCTTGTTTTCAGCTAAGTATTCACTTTCCATTTCCTGGTTGGGTTGAATGTTCCAGAACCAGACTCTGAGCAATGTTTCCATTCACTTGTGTTGGATTCACTGCCAGCCACATGGTCAGTCAGTTTCAGCAGTTTGAATTCGATAATCATCTAGAATTATGAGTCTATTGATGAAATTATTCTCGATTGTCAGGAAACATCCATCTCGGTCACTAATGTCCTTTAGGGAATGAAGCTGCCATCCTTACCTGATCTAGTCGACATGTGACCCCTGACCCACAGCAATGTGGTTGACTCTTACCTGCCCTCTGGGTAATAAATGCTGCCCATAGCCAGTGGCACCTACATCCAGTGAATGAATTTTCAACAAAGCTCTTCGTCCTGTGACATGTGAGAAAGAAGCAGGAGGTGACCATTCGGCCCCTCAAGTCCACTCCATCATTCAATAAGGCCAGGCCTGATCTGTCAGTGATTTGTGTTCCATCTTCCCCCAACTTCCCTTAATAAGAACCTATCAACCTATGTCCTAAAAATATTCATTGAGCACACCTTCTGGGGCAGGGAGTTCATAAGTTGCACAGCCCTCTGAGAGGAAATAAATCTCCTCATCTCTGTCCTGAAAGGGTGAATCTAATTTTAAAGCAGTTATCTTGAGTTCACGTATGACCCACAAGAGGAAACATCCTTTCCACATCCTCCTTAACAAACCATTCAGGATCTTAGACACTTCAGTCATGTCACCCCTCACTCTCCCAAACTCCGGCTGAAACAAATCCAGCCTGTCCAACCGATCCACATTTTATTACTGTCACACCGGGTTGAAATGTTGTGTTGTGTTTATTATGCAATGAATGTGTTGTTCCACTGTGTGGGCTCTAAGAGTCAACGTGAGACATACTAGCTTTCCTATCCCACTGTGTTACATATATCTTACATCACTGTGGTGATCCTATCCCTCCCTACCTCATATAACCAAAAAGAATGGCAGAGAGAGATCAAGAAAAGTTGTTAGAAAATTTTTGTCACCTGAAAGGTACTTGGTCTGTTTGTAGAGATTGCATTGTAATTGAAGTAACCAGTCAATGAAAAGTTACTGACAAAATATTTTAAGTGGAGTTGCTGCTGGTGATGGAAATGCTGCTGGTTGGTATAAGAGAGGGCTGGGGGTGAATACTGTACTAATGAGAAAGTTGAGCAAGGTAACCTTTTATCTTTGTCAATAAGGAGAGGCAGAGATTGCAGCTAGAACAGAGTTGGAGCTGTTTTGATCTTGCAGACATAATTTTAATATTTATTTGATGTGATGTGGGTGTCACTGGCTGGGCCCAGCATTTATTGCCCGTCCCTAGTTACCCTTGAGAAATTGGTGCTGAGCTGTCTTCTTGAACCGCTGCAGTCTACCTGCTGTGGGTTGACCCACAATACCATTGGGGTGGGGATTTCCAGGACATTCACCCACCGACAGTGAAGGAATGGCAATATATTCCCAAGTCAGCATGGGTTAGTACCTTAGAGGGGAACTTGAAGGTAGTTGTATTTCCATCTAGCTGCTGCCTTTGTCCTTCGAGATGGAAGTGGCCATCAGTTCCTTGAGTGTTGTTAGGGCGGCACTAATCCAGGCAATTGGGGAGTATTCCATCACACTCCTGACTTGTGCCTGGTAGCTGTTGGGCAGGCTTTCAGGAGCCAGGAGTTGAATTACTCTTGTAGCCACTGTGTTTGTGTGGTGAGACCAATTCAGTTTCTGATCAATGATTATCCCCAGGATAATGTTGATAGTGGGTGTTCAGTGATGGTAACAGCATTGAATGTCAAGTGATGGTAGTTAGGTCATTTCTTATACGTGATGGTCGCAGCCTGCATTTGTGTGGCATGTATGTTACTTCCCCCTTGTTAGCCCAAACCTGGATATTGTCCAGATCTTGTTGTTCTTGGGGTTGGACTGCTTCAGTACCCGAGGAGTTAATTGGATATCAATGTTCAATAATTACAAAATTATGCAAATTCCTTTTTCTATCAAATGTCATGGACTGTATCTTGTAGTCACTCTGATATTAACTTTCGTTATCTCCTTATGTTCTTCCTAATTCAGACAGAAATGTTTGAACATCGATCAGGATAAAATTAAATAATTTAAAAACATACATTTCTACATGTAAACTAATTGAATGAAATACATTCCTTCTGTATTGTCTGCATTTTGTGCAAAAGTCATTTCTTTTCAATAATTACTGAATGGCTCATTCATTGTCCTCAATCCATCAATCCAGCTGTTAGATTTTAGTCTTCAGTTTACCGATCTTAATGATGTCTAATCAACATCAGAGCAAAGTGCTTTTAAAATGTTGAGTCAACTTATTTGTTCTGATTACAACATTTATTATGAATTCATTATCCTTATAATAATTACAGAATAATTTGTTTGTCTTTCTAACATGTATCGTCAGATCCATATTTTAATTTAATCCATTGTTTCATTTAATCCGTTGTAACAATACTATTGTTTTCAGGTCAAGTATCCCACAACGGAACCAATGATTTTGCACCCAACATGCGCCAACATGCATTGAAAACTGACTTTTGCTCATTTGAATAATCACAGTAATCTCAGCCTTATAAATTCCGAGAAATGTAATTACTTTTCACTGCAATGATTGCTGTTCATGTCTACACATTGCACAGTCACATAGCAACATTAAATATCTCCTTCTTTGAAGTGCACTGATATATTTTCAAAAATCTATGTGTTGCTAATATGTAACTATTGTTCAGTTCAGTAAGGGGTATAAATGTGCAATAATAGCTCAGTACGTGAACTGATGTGAATATATTGCAGTGTACAAACTCACAATCATTGTGAAAATCAATTTTTATTTTAACCATGGAAACACAGTTGAATTAATTCAATTATATTTCACTTTAATGCTCACATTCATTGTATTTCTAATCACAATAAGAGTGAACTATTTCATGTGACACAATTATTTAAAATTCATGTCACTTTTTTATGGACACAAAATAGAATTAATACCGTTTTTGCTTGCCTTTACCTATCACAGTCAAGTTTGAATTGTAGAAAGTTAGACTGATACAGCACGGAAACAGGCCATTCAGCCCAACTTGGCATTCCGGCCAGGTTTCCGAAACTAAACTAGTCCCATTTTCTTGTGTTTGTCCCAAATCCCTCTGGATGTTTTCTATCCATGTAACTGTCCGAAAGTCTTTTAGATGTTGTAATTGTACCAGTCGCTGCCTTTCCTCTCACAGCTCATCTCAATATGCCAAACACACGTTGTGAAAAGAGTCGCCCCTCAGATCCCTTTTAAAACTTTCCCCCTCACCTTAATAACATTCATACTTTAATCAGTGACCTGAAGCAAATAAATTCAAGATATTGTGATCATTATAATCAACAACAGATACAAGTTGAGAAAATGTTGGATTGAAAAGTAATTCAGTTGACACTTAGATATTTTCTAATCAACTCTGAGGTGCCTTGACACATCTCGGTTTAAGGTCGGAATAGAACGCCTGCCTCATGGTGTATTAGTACAGGCATTACCAGAACCCTCCATAATGTTGCCATGCAGGAAGGGCAGGACTATAATCACATACTTACTGTGGTTACTCACAGGGAAAACTGCTCAGATATTTATCGTGATAATTGGACTAGGATTGTATTAGACACTTCCAGTTTGTAATGGATAAAAAGAATTCCGAATTTCTAATAATGATGGAATGAAGCGACAATGATCTTAAATAAATATAAGTCTCATGATAATCAAATAGTTCAATATGTTTGAAGCAGTTATTCGTATACATAAATTAACATTGACATGCTTTGTAACGCACATGAATTGGAAATAAAGCATTCGCCATTCAACGCGAAAGACAACTTCCCTCAGTTTCACAAAATTGTGATTTCTAAGAATTCAAGATTTATTGTAAAAAAAAGATCAAACATTTGTTAAATCAGGTTTGTGTACACAAGAAACACATGAAATTTAAATAATGTTTAATGTGTAAAATAGTTAGCTCTTTTGCAATAATCAGAAATATAGAAATGTTAGCATTGAAGTGAAATACAATCAGTACAAGAACGCAAAAAACTGTGGATGCTGGAACTCAGAAACAAAATCAGTACTTGCTGGAAACCAACACAGCAGGTCTGGCAGCATCTGTGGGAAGCATTCAGTGTTAATACTTTGGGTCCAGTGACCCTTCCTCAGAATGTATTTTTGCTCACAGCCAATTCACTCTAACTAAGCTTCCACACTGAAAATTATTTTGCTAAGATTAAGAGATTGTAGAGTGCAATATTGTTTGTCAGTTGATGTATTGAGCCATTGTTCCACATCGACAGCTGGATATATTGCATTTCAACAATGATTACCAGTTAGACGTTAGCAATAATTAGTTTTAAAGTGGCTGAAACCAAATTTAAGGTTGATATGAAAATCCTTATTGCAATGTAATTGTGCAGTATATCTGAAAAAACTGAAATATTGAAGTGAAAAATAATTAGCCATCTCTTAATTGATAAGGCTGATTAATAATCCTTCCATTAATACGAGAATTCAAATGAAAGAGAATGAGATAGTTACTATGAGTGTTGGGTGAGAAAACTCTGGTTGATTGCAGGTGTGTTGACCTGAAAAGAATGTTAATATTTCATTGTGATACTGAAATAATGGATTCAACTAAAATGTGAATCTCATGATGGTGTGAGAATTGAAATGACAATCAAATAATAATTAATGTTAGAACTCAACACTTAAAATGATTCAATATATTCAAAGCAGTTTGTACTGGATATTCATTAAGATCAGTAAACTGAGAATTAAAATATTGGGTTAATTTAAAACAAAAATCACAACTTCAGAGATTATTCATCAAAATTGTTTTTTCATTGAAAAAAACAAATTTATTCAAGAAATTTCCCTCATTTTCTGTCTTTTTTTCACAGGGAATCTGTACTGGAACCCTTCTGGTTACGATACAAATATATAGAAGTGACAGGGATTAAAACCTAACTGGGTGAGTTAATAAGTTTGCAGATGATACAAAGTTCAGTGCAGTTGTGAATACTATAGAAGGTTGTCAAAGAATGAAGCAGGAAAAAGATAAACTGCAGCTATGGGCAGAGAAATTAAAGGTAAAGCTTAATCCATACAAGTGTGAGGTGTCACACTTTGGGAGCTCAAATGTTAAGGAAAAGTAGATAGTTAATGGCAGGACCCTGAACAGCTTTGTTGTTCAAAGGGATGTTGGTTTTGAAGACCATGGCTCCCTGAAAGTGTCCATGCAAGTAGATAGGGTGGTAAGGAAGGCAAATGGCATGCTGGCCTTTATTCATCAGGGAACTGGTTGCAAGAGTCAGGATATCATTTTGCAACTTTGTAAGACTTTGGTTAAGGCATACTTAAAGTATTGTATTCACTTCTATTCGCCACATTTCAGGAAGGGTATGGAGGCTTTGGAGATGGCACAGAGGGCATTTACCAGGATGCTGTCTGGATTTGGAGAGGCTGCTTTTTTGTGTAGTGGCGGTGACTGAGGGAAAGAATTGATTGAAGTCTATGCAATCATGAGATACATAGGTAGGGTTATCAGTCAGGAAGTTTCTCCACAGAGTTGAAACGTCAAAACTATGAGGCATGCATTTAAGGTTGTGGGGGGAAGTTCAAGGGGCATGTGAGGGGCATTTACTTTTTACACAGGGAGTGGTAGGTGTCTGGAATGAACTTCAAGGGTTGGTGGTGGAGGCAGATACATTATTTAATGTTCATTTAGATAATTTGGATGGATATGGACCAAGGATAGGCAGAAGGGATGAGTTTCTTTTGCATTATGTTCAGCATAACGTTATGGGCCAAAGAAACCATTCCTGTGCTGCACAGATCTTTCAGAGAAAACTAATACCTCACTCATATGACATTTAATCTAATCAATATTTAGCCACTCGTGTCAGAAGTAGGAAGAAAATAAGTAGAGAACAAACTTGACTATAATCTAAAGATAGAGTCAATGACATTTACAGAGGTAATTTTTTGATTTTTTTAAATGATAAGATTAATAACTTTGGAGATGTGTTGAAAATGTTAGCAGTTACTGATGTGCTGAGCCAAAATTACCCTTTTTAAATTGAAGATTGGACTAGAAACCTGTTAGAAAACTTGAAAATATTCAGTAAGGTTTGATGCGCATCATAATTTAATCCATTGATTATTACTGCCAATACTACAATAAAAAAAATTCAGTTCTACACCAAAAAGCAACAATTTTCCATCCAATGCTCATTGGAAATATTGGAATACTACTCATTTCAACAATCAAAGTAATCACAGCCTCATCGATTAAGAGATATCTAATGACATTTCACCAATAATTACTGTTTATTTTGACACATTGCTCGTTCAAACGGCAATGTGAAGTTTCTCATTAATATTCAGTTCACTGACAGTATATTAATAATTTAGTTATTGCTAATATCTAACCATTGATCAATCCAGTCAGGGATAGAAAAGTGCAAATATGGCTCAGTACATCAACTGATGGAAAGATATTGCAGTGTTCACTCTGCCAATTATTGTGAATATCGATGTATATTTTGATTTGATTTGATTATTGTGAATGCTACAATATAAAAACCTGTTTGGTCGGGCCAATACACCCAGAAAAGACCAATAACTGCCCTTGCAACATCCTTTGTAAATATCTGACTTTTGCTCATTTGAAAGATCACAGTCATCACAGTCATTGATATTCAGAGAACACCAGTTACTTTACACTGCAATATTTCTCTTCATTTCTGCACATTACTCAGTGGAATAGTAAGATGAGATACCTCATTATTCTTAAATTCATTAATAGTAGTTTTAAAATCAATTTGTTGCTAATATCAAATAACTGTTCAATTTGGCAAAGGATGTAAGTGTGGAATTATGGTTCCATGTAATAACTATTGCAAGAACTTAGCAATGTAGAATCTCTCAATCATTGTGAATATTGCTTTTCATTTTAAACTTGGAAACACTCCTGAAATGATTTGATTGTAATTCACTTCAATGTTCACATTTATTGTGCTTCTAATCACAATAATAGTTGAATATTTTTCTTGTGCACAATTATTTAAATTCCGATGAATTTTTTTGAAGTACACAAAAAAAGGATTGACATCTTTCTTGTTTCATTAAACACTCACGGGAAATGGTGGCTTCTTAGAAATCAGACATTTTCAGAAACAATGAAAGTTGTCTTAAGCTGAATAGTCCCATTGACTGACCAAGTCATCATTTTGTTCCAATTTACGTGTAGACAAACAAAATTTATGTTGCATTTTATAAAATGAGAAACTATTATGAACATGTAGAATGATTGTATTCATTTTTATTTATCAATTTACAGTAATCACACAAATCTGTCAAGTTGTCATTCCACAAATTATCATAAAAATAATAAGACATCTGTTAACTCCCATCATTATTGTAAATTACTATTTAATTTTAAGTACATTTCACACAGGATCCATCCATTTAATTCCAATCCAATTATCACAATAAACATCTGATTAATTTTCACTTGAGTAACCACAGTGAGCATGTGATTATAGACCTGCCCAGCCTGGTTGGGAACATTATGAAGGAATGTTGTACAGCTCTGATAGTGTCTCTGTTACCAGACCAGGAGGTACAGTTTCAATTCCCACCTTGCACAGAGTTGTGCCAGAGCAGCTCTGAATGTTGATTAGAAAATATCTAAGAATCAAATGAATTGCCTTTCAATTCAACATTAGATATGCTTCCATCTGTTGTTTATTCCAATAATCACAGTATTTGCTATTTATTTTCTTCAGGTCCCTAATAACAGAATGTATCTAATTCCACTCAATCAATATTCGTTGGAAAATATTTGAGAATGTTGCAGTCATACAGATGAAATATACAAAGTAATGATATTAATTTATTTTCTTTTGTTCTGAAGAGCTGAGTTCAAACAGTACATAGAACTTGATGCTCCAGTGCTATAAAAATGAGGAGAAAAAATACATTTCTTGTTCAGTCAAATAAACAAATGCCAATTCTTTTTATTTATCAATTTTTAATTATTGATGTTTATGAATTGTGTGAAATTTGTTTTTCATTTTCCACTCACCTATTTATATTGAATGTGAGATTGAACTGCAGTGAAAATATCCAAGTGCATTCATTTGAAATTTGACTTTGCATATTTATCACTGTGGGATATATGTAAAGCAGTATTACTTCTGCAATCATAATTGTTTATCCAAGGTAAATGAACTCGCGCCAGAGTATAATTGTTTCTGCCAAGAGCTGAGTTAACAAGAATGAAAACTATGTGAAGGAAATATATTATTGCTTTTGTATTAGCTGAAATGTGCATACAAGAATGAAATGTGTCTGCAAATAATGGTAGATGTTATAGACAAATAGTTAAGGTGCTGTGAGGGGAGGGGGTGTAGGTTAAGCTAGATATGCCTGTACAAACAGTTACAAGCATCTGTTTCCCGCTTCAGCAGGAACAAAATAACACCATCAAAAGGTCATAAGGCTCGGTGTAAATAAAGAATAAAAGGAAATTATGCTTTGGTTAGCACGGAAATAGATGGCAGTGAAGAAGGATAAATAACAATAAGACCACAGAGGGAGGTGGTCAAACGGTCTTGTGAGGCCAGAGATAGACATTTTGTTACGGACAAGGCCGGATGAGTTCAGAGATAAACAGCCGGTTTAGATTAGAAATAGATGTAAACAGGGGAGGAGCAATGGGAGGAGGGAAAAGAAACGAATTACATAAATATTGTGTACTCGTTAAATTCAGTGTGTGTGTGTGTGTGCCTTGTGGACAGTGGACACCACACCCCTCTTGCAACAGCGTAATAAACGATATTACTGATTCAGGTCTTGTTCCGACTGAAGTTATTGAAGTGACTGAACTTCATTTCTCACAATCACTTATCTCATTTATTGCATGATATCTGAAGTGTGTTTTGCTCAGCAATTCTATCAACTATTTAAAAAGTCTAATCTTAAATAAGATTCTTAACACCCAATTACCAATCTATTCCTAATTCATGTAAATATCTCAATTTTCTTGAAGTCAATGTTCGAACAAAACAGTGCACATAAAGTGACACAAAGGTATTCATCATCAGCTGATTACTGTTCAGTGGAATAACCTGAGTATCTTATTGTTCCTGAGACTAATGACAACAGTAAGCATTTGTTTACTCGTCCATGCAGGAAGTACATTTCATATCTTATATTTCAGTTCAGTCGTTAATGACGATTTATGTTGTTTAAAACAATAATTCCAATTTATCATGGATATTGACTGTAATACAAGAACACTGGAAACATTTTTTTTAACTATTCTAACAATCTTTAAGCTCCTCTTCTGTTGTGTGTGTGCAAGAGACAATTCAAATTATAACCATTTTTGTTGCAAATTCAACAAACGCTACATTTTGAATTTATGAACTTCTTACAATTTTGCAAAAAAGTTAGTCTTCACTGTATGACATATTAAAAGACTGCTTTTTCCAATCATGCATGCTACAAAATGATTGTTGCTTTCATTGCATTGTAAGAAAAGAAGTGTTGAATTTTTTGTTGTTTCAATTCCAACATTATTCATCATTGTACAATAATGACACAATTATTACAATCGCTTTATATACCACCCAGCAGTGACTTCATTGTTTGTTTATTTTCATGCTCATTTTCATGATCTATTAATTCTCTTCCTAATTCTGACACTTTGATTATAATATTAATCAACGTACCATCTCTACAAGGAATCCAGTGGAAAGAAATTCACAATTTGTATATTGCATATATTTTGGAGTTCAGAAAAGAATTTTGTTCAATAATCACTGAATGTCTCATTTTTTCTCTAATACGTAAAGCTAGCTACTATGTTTTATTCCTTAGTTTACTGATCTTAGTAAATATACAATCGACATCACAGCAAAGTGCTTCTGAAATATTGAATCATGTTAATTCTTCATATGTATTGCAGTGTACAATCTCTCATTCATTGTAACAATTAATTTTTATTTTACCTGTTGAAACATAGTTGTATTAATGTAAATATAGTTCACTTCAATGCTAACACTTAAGACTTAAGCATTTTTCATGCAACAAAATCCAATGAAAATGCATCAGCATCTCTTTGTTGTTTCATTCAACAATGACAATAAATTTTGAATTTTTGGAAGTTGAACATATTTTGAAAGAAGGAATGTTGTCTTCAGTTGAATATTCGCATTGAATGATTTTTTCACAGTATCTGCTGTTTATTCTCTTCTTTGGGTTCCCAAGAAAAGAAATTAACTAGTTCTGTTGGTTCTAAATTCCTGAAAAGATATTTGAGAATGTTGCGGTCTTAAAGGTGAAAAGCTAAGTGATCGTAAGTGATCAGTATTTTGTTCGAAAGAGCTTGATTCAAACATTTTGGACATTCACATTGTTATTCTGCTGTGTTACAAGGGGGGAAACCAAGTCACTTTCTTCGTCTGTAAAGTAAACATATGCCACTTCCAATTATTAATTAGTCAGCTAATTACCTACATTTGTTATTAAAAATTGCAATTCATATAAATAGTGGAATGACCTTTGATCAAATTAAATTTCTAATTATTTTTCATTCATGAATTGTTGGAGTTTTTTTTGTTTTCCATTCATCTATTCGTATTGAATGTAAATTTTACATGCTTTGACAATAGCGGAGGGTGTTTATTTGAAATTTATCTTTGCATATATACTGCTGCCTCACAGTGCCAGGGATCTCAGTTTGATCCCATCCTCGGTGACTGTCTTTGTGTACTTTACCCATTCTCCCCAAGTCTATGTGACTTTGCTGTGGTTTCCTCCAACAATCCAAAGATGTGCAGGTTAGGTGAGCTGGCCATGCTAAATTGCACATTGTGTTCAGGGATGTGTATGTTAGTCAGCAGTAAATGTAGAGGAATATGGTTTGGAAAGTGTTTGGATGGGTTACTCTTTGGAGGGTCATTTTGTTCAACGAAATGACCTGTTACCACACTGTGCTAACAGGGATTCTACAATAGTTTAATTGTGTTTCTCTAAGCAATTCTAACTTTTTAAAAGTTGACTTTAGTTAATACCTTGAACACTTGATTATCAGTGTTCCTAAATCTTGTAAAATATCTCAATGTTTTTTTAAATCATTGCTCACACAAAACACTAAACATGAGGCCACACAAAGGTCTTCATGACCAGCTAATTACTGTTCAGTGGAATAATGAGAGTAACTATCTGATTGTTCCTGAGATCAATCCCCACTGCCACAGTAAGGATCTGGTTATCATTCCCTCCAATAAATGCAGAAGTTGTCCTCTGGTATTTCACTTCAGTAATTACACACGATACTGGTTGTTCAAAGCAGTGGTTATTCTTTATTATAAATGGCAAAGGATTCTAACAGAAGAGGTGTTCATATGTCCTAATGTGTTGCATGATCACAAACAATTTTCAGTCCATATATTGCACAAAAAAGTGTAAATTTGGTTTTGTTCAACTGCCGAGGCTAACATTTTCAGTTCATGTCCATTACAAATATTTGGAGAAAGTGAGGAAAGTAGATGCTGGAGATCAGAGTCAAGAATGTGGTGCTGGAATAGCACAGAATGTCAGGCAGTATATGAGGAGCAGGAGAAACCATGTTTCAGGAATAAGCCTTCATCGGGAATCTCCGGCTCCATGGATGCTGCCTGGTCTGCTGTGCTTTTCCACCACCACACTTTCTACATGAAAAATATTTGCTTACTTGGAGCAAATACTCTCTGTTTCCTGTGTAATTTAAATTTACTGTGCTTTCTATTCACTCAAGTTCTCATTTTAATAGCTCCTCATTTTCTTCTTAATCTGATACAAATCTCAAAACTCTGTGCACAATAAAAGCGATATGAATTATAAATTAGCATCTGGACAAGAGAATCAATGAACAGCTACATAGACCTCTTGAACAACAAAGATATTAGAATGAAAAAACAATGCCTTCCAAAAAAATCTCTGTACGTCTGTATCCTTTTTCAATTCAATAATCCTGCAAATAGCTTATAATTGTCAGTTGATCTCTCTTAATGACTATCTAATCAATGTCATTGTAAACCACTGATAAAATTGAAACATTTTATTTGTTAAAATGCAAAGATTCATTCTCAATTCGTTATTACAACAATAAGTGAACCATATTTTATCTGTCCGCTAAGGTCAAGTGACCTGTGGCCCATAATTGAACATTCTAAATATTCCTACAGTTGGGGAAAGCACAGCTAAAAAGGTCAAACTAAAGGAAACAGTAGACAAAGTAACCAGCTCCAGAAAACAGTGGAAAGCCCGGTCAAAGAGCTCACAAAGGTTCGGGAGACCCTGTTACAACCAGCCCAAGAGCTGTTTTTTGGAGAGGTTGAAGCAGACTTCCTGGCACCTTGACTTCCAGCCAGTGCCTGAGTATTAGACACCTCACTTGAGAATGATGACAAGTGAAGGGTGTTTGCACGAAACCCATTGAATGCTTAGAATCCAGAATTTTGGTAAAATGTTGTGAAACATTTCCCAGGTCATGGAAATCAGCTCAACATTATTGAAATCAAAGTACTTGTAATGGTCTTCAAGATCACCTAATTACTGCTCGGTGAAAAACACTTTGTACGTGCCTTATTGTGCTCAGGATGAATAATCATAGCAAACATCACAGTCTCACCAGATCCAAACATATGTAAGAGACACCTTATTATAATTTACACACTACGTCTTTCCCAGATTATTGATAACACCTTATTACTTATGCCTGAGGATACTACGTGTAACATGTATCGAGATGAAGCAAGTCCTGAATATAGGATTTTTTTTCTGATATATTTCCAATCCAAAAATTATGATAAAAATGATATTGTGGTTGATTACATTGTCAACAGATCCCCATTAAACGTATTTATCTGTTTATTCAGAGACAATATTGAAACAAATACGTTGATAAATGCTGTTGACTGTATGCTTCTATGAAAATAAATCTTCCTTATTGACTTATTTTCATTATAATTCTGACTCAAATGTCTAAATATTGATGATATGCAAAATTGCATGAATTAAATACAATGCAGAATTTCTTCTTGTTATATATTATATTTCTCCAGAAGAAAAGTAGAGAAACCAAGTATAGAAATCTTGAAGATCTGAGAATTTTGAATGACAAACCATTTCTGATCAACGTTCACTGAATGTCTAATGTCTTTCCATGTCATCATGCCAGAATTTGCATTCTCAGCTGACAGATAAAGAAATATCTAGTCAACATCAGAGCAAATCCATTTGGAAATATTGAATCATTTATTTTGCCAAAGTTCTAAAATTAATTATCAATTCATTGCCATTCCAAAAATCACATAGTAATTCAGTTTAGGTTTTGCAACAAACATTGTCAAATTCACATTTTAATTTAATCCATTATTTCTTAGTGTCAATATTAAAAGAAGAATAATAGTTCTCTTATTCCAGGATAACACAAACACAAACTAATTAATGATTCTTTATCCAACACTCACAGATAATATCTGTTCCCTTCTCATTTGAATGTTCACAGAAATCATTGGATTAATATTCGTCCTTACATATTAAGAGACGTCTGATTATTTTACACTCTAATAAATGCTGCTCATTTTTACACATGACGGGCAGCTGTATGACATTTCTAATCATTTTTAAGTTTTGCTATGAAATGTTTTTAAGATTAATTGTTACTTATTTCTAATATTTAAGAACTGATCAAATCCAGTATATCTAGCTTTAAGTGTGAAACTAAGGCTCAGTAACGTAAACGTATTGCATTGTACAGAAACCAATGGTAGCGAATGGTGATTTTTATTTTAATACTTGAATCTTAGTTGATTTGCTGTTCTGGGAATGGCCTGCCCCACCTGGAATAGAATGGTCCATATTGGCTCATACAAAATGCCTGACAATCAATAACAGGCAGCCTACCTTAGAACTAAAATACAAGGTGTCAGGGGGTGATTAACTAGACTAACATTCTGTTCCAGTCTTAAATTAAAAGAAAGCACATTACCAATGGATCTACTCCAACACCAGGACTACAGCATTCCAGACATTTGTTAATAAGAGCATGCCGACATACAGACAAATGACCAATCCTGATCTTCATAAATTAAAGGATAATTGTCCCAGTAAATGAATAAACAGCAGCTGCAGGGTGCAGCCCAGTTAACTCACTAAGCAGCTATCATGATAACAGAAGAGTTCATTTGTCAGATATAGTTATTATTTTACAGTTACTCAGAATATTAAACAAAGCTCTAATTACATATTCTTGAGTGTAATAGGGGAAATTTGCAACATAAGTTTGATTTATGTAACCAATGCCGACTAAAAACATTATAGAAAAGCATTTAGACAGAGATTTGAAGTTAGCTAGTTTTAGGAATTAACTTCACGGTATGATGTTGACTGCTTATTAATTATAAAGTCCTGACAGAAAGAGTAGCTATATAATTTTACACAATATAACAAACTTTACAACACAAGTCATATTACTAATCTTACAGCAAGTAAGCTAAAATTAACTGTCTTTTCGATTTCTTTGTACATATATAATTAAGACAGTGAACAATATGAGGAGTAATTGGTTTTGATAAAATAAAATATAATGAATAGCAGAACTCAAAATGTCCCCGCTGATGAGGTATCCTGAGAGGCCCGAGGGAGTTCAGGAATAACTTTGGAATCTAAGTCAATAAGATACATGGAAAGATTCCAATAGGAATCTGGGGATGTCCATTAGAATGCCCATCTGCGATTATGTGTTTTAATTGGGTGGCTGGATGAGGAGGGAAGGGCTGTAACCACATTGCATGTGACCATTGTGATGCAGAAAGTCCATACAAATGCTGCTTTTTACTGTACATGTTACAGTGTGTTATGGATCTGCCTTCCGATATGGGCTTCCGGGGATGATCCCTTCATTAACTGGTTGCTGCATGAGTAAACATCTTCCACATGCTTGAGCTCAGATTGCCTCCTGAGTCCTCATTCTCTGCCAGTGAAAACAATTCTACAGCTATGATGACATTTCAATTCAATACATACATTTATTGTGTTTGAAATGATTACATTCAGAGCGATATAATTTTCATGATAAAATTGCTTTACATTTACTTTTTTTGGTGTACAAGAAAACATTTCGATTATATCCATTTGTTCTATCGTTCAACCAACACTAAGTTTTAAATTATTGTGAAGACTACAATGGGGGAAACGGGAACGTGTCTTCAGCTCAAATGTCATTTGAAATTACTGTTTCCTTTTTTCAAACAAATTGCCCTACAAAATTATTTTTATTTTCATTTCATTATAAGAAAAAAATTGCTTGGAAATGTTGACAATTCTCCTTTTCCTCCCATATTAGATGTCAGTGAATAATAATCACACAATTATGAGAATTCCTTTCCGTATCAAATGTCAGTGACCCTGTGTTTTGTTCACAATAATAGTCACTTTCATGGCCTAATTCTTTTCCTCCTAATTCTGAAATAAATATCAGAACATTTATTGTGGTAAAAATTACATCAATAAAACTGACATGACTCTTCAAGAAAACTATTGGAACCATATAAATCTTGCATTGCCTGAATTTCTAAACAAAATCATTTTTTACAATTGCTGCTGAATGATTTTTTCACACCGTCCAGCTAAGTTTTATGCTTTAATTTTCAGTTTCTTAATCTTAATGAATATCCAATCAACATCAGAGCAAAGTGTTTTCAAAATATTAAGTCAATTTATCTGTCAGGATTCTAAAAGCAATTATCAATTACAATAATTGCACAGCAATTTAACAAAGACTTTGTAAAAATGCAGTGTTTTTTGAAAATTTCATTCATTATTTCTTGTTGTCAATGCTACTATATTAATACCTATTTGTTCAGGCCCATGCACATACCAAACGACCAATAATATCCCTGGCAAAATTCTTTGTAAATGTCTGATTTTTGCTCAGGTAAAATATAACGATTATCTCAGCCTTTGAAATTCAGAGAACTCCAATTACTTTTCACTGCAATATTACTCTTCATTTCTACATATTACTCAGTCTAATATCACGATGAGATATCTCATTATTCTCAAATTCATGAATATATATTTTTAAAATCCATTTGTTGCTAATATATCTTATATCTAATAATTGTGCAATCTCGTTTGGGGTACAAATGTGGAATTATGCTTCTGTACAATAAATACTGCAAGGACATTACAATGTACAATCTCTCAATCATTGTGAATGTTGTATTTATTTTAAACTTGGAACCATTTTTGAATTGATTTGATTATAATTTACTTTGATTCTGACACTTACTGTATATCCAATCACAATATCAGTAGATTATTTGGAGGTATCATCGTCCATTTCAATAATCACAGTATCTGCTATATACTTTCTTCTAGTCACTCATAGCAAAATGTATCTAATTCCACTCAATCAATATTCCTGAGAAAATATTTGAGAATGTTGCAGTCATAAAACTGAAATATGTAGTCATGATAGTCATTAATTTTCTCTTGTTCTGTAGACCTTAGTTAAAACAACACAGAATTTTATGCTCCACTGCTATAAATATGAGAAAAGATCAATTACTTGTTCAGTAAAATTCACAAATGTCACTTGCTATTATTTATCAATTTTTGGTTCTTGGTCAGTTTATGAATTGTGTAAGATTTGTTTTTAGCTTTCCAGTCATCTATTTATATTGAATGTGACATTGAAATGGTGTGAAAATATCAGGGTGTGTTCATTTGAAAGTTAAATTTGCATATCTCTCACTTATCTCATTGATTGCATGATGGTTTAAGAACGTTTCATTCAGCAATCCTCGTAAATATCAAAAACTGTCTGATTTTAAATCAGATCATTCGCACCCAATTATCACTCTGATCCTAATTCATGCAAATACCTCAATTTTATCGAACCAATGTTCATACTAAACAATACACATAAAACAACACAAAGACTTTCATCACCATCTGATTATTGTTCAGTAGATTAACCTGAGTAAGTACCTTATTGCTCCTGAAACCAATGACAACAGTAAGCATTTGTTTACTATTCCATGCAACAAGTGCAACTGATATCTTCTATTTCAGTTCAGTTGTTAAAGATGATTTATGTTGCTTAAAAAATGCTTCTACTTTATCACGATATTGACTGTAATACAATCATGCAAACAACAAATGTTTTGTGATTCTAAAAATCTTTAAGATTACTTATTTTAAATTTGTGTGCAAGAGATATTTCAAATTACAACCGTTTTTGTTGTATAATTCAGCAAACCTAAGTTTTGAATTTGGGAAAGACTCCATTTTTGCAAAATGGAAGTAGTTTTCAGTTTATATAACACAGTAAATGACTGTTTTTTTCCAAATGACGTGCTTTGCAAAATGATTATTGGTTTCATTTAATTGTAAGAAAAGAACTGTTTTGAACATGTTAATTCTTTTTGTCTTTTCTATTCCAACATCACTGTACAATAATGAACAATTATTATAATTCCTTTATGTACCAAATGTCATTGACTGTATCATTTGATCACTTTCATGCTCACTTTCATTATCTATTAACTTTCTTCCAAATTCTGACACAAATGTCTGAACTCTGACCATAATATTAATCATCTAAATTAATATAACATGTCTCTATGATGAAACCATTTGATAGAAATTCATATTTCTTGTGTTACCTTCATTTTTTAGTAAAGAAAGAAAAAAATTTTCTATAATCACTGAATGGCTCATTTTTTCCTCAATTCATAAAGATCGTTACTATATTTTATTCCACAATTTACCAATTTTAATAACTATCCAATCAACATAACAGCAAATATTTTGAAATATTGAATCATTTTAATTGCTCATATAGCAACATTATCAAGTCATTGTCATGATAATAATTGCGCAATTATTTAAGAAAGTGTTTTGAACAAGTAAAGTGAGATTCACATTTTAATTTAACCAATTGGTTGTGAGTACCAACACTGCAATATGAAACTTTATTTTCAGGTCAAGTTTCCCACAATGGATCCAAGGACGTCCCATCCAACATTAATTGTGAATGTCTGATGTTTGCTTATTTGAATGATCTCTGTAATCACAGAATTTAAATTCACAGACCTGCAATTACGTTTCATTGCAATAATTCCTGTTTGTTTGAACATATTCCTCAGTCACATAGCAAAACGAGATTTCTCATTATTTCTAAATTCATTGATCGAATTTTATAATTCAGTTGTTGCTCATATCTAATAATTATTCAATCCAGTACGTGCTGTGAACGTGGAATTGCGGCTCTTTACATGAATAAATAATATAGTGTGCAATCTCTCAAACATTGTTAATATTAATTCTTATTTTACCCGCAGAAACATAATTTAATTCATTTAAATATATTTCACTTTGATGCGAACATTTACTGTATTTCTAATCATCATAAGATTTAAGTATTTTTCATGACACAAAATCATGTAAAATTCCTGCGTTTTGTTAAGTCAAATGAAAAAGAATTAACATTGTTTCATTAAACAATGAGAATGCATTTTGAATTTTTCGAAGTTGAGCATTTTTGCAAAGAAGGGATGTTGTCTTCAGCTGAATAATCACATTGAATGACTAATTCACAGAATCTGCTGTTTATTCTCCTCGAGTTCCCAAGCAACCAAATTAACTAATTCTGCTGGTTCTAAATTCCTGGAAAGTATTTGATATTGTTGCAGTCTTAAAGATGAAGACGTCAATGTGATTTTACTGATTTTTTTTAATGGGAAGAGCTTAACTCAAACATTTCAGGCACATAAATTGCTATTCTGCAGTGTTACAAAGATGAAAAGCAAGTCAATTTCTTCATCAGTGAAGTAAACAAATGTCACTTCCCGTTATTCATTGGTTAGCCCTTTCCCAAATTTGTAATTAAACAATGCAATTCATCTGAATATTGTTGTGCCCTTTGATCATATTAATTTTCTAATTATTGTTCATTCATGATTTGTCAGGGATTTCTATTTTTCGTTTTCAATTCACCTATTCGTATTGAATGTAAGATTGATACGCTTTGGCAACATCAGAGAGTGTTCATTTGAAATTTGACTTTGCACGTCTCTCACTTATCTCACTTCTTGCATGGGGGCTGGGCATTGAGAACACAGGATCAGTGGTTAGCACTCGTGTCTTACAGTGTTATACACTTGGGTTTGATTCCATCCTCGGCCACATGTTTGCGTGGAGTTTGCATGTTCTGGTTTTCTCCCACAATCCAAAGATATGCAGGTTAGGTACATTGACCATGCTAAGCTGCACGTTCTGTTCAGGGATGTGTAGGTTAGATACATTAGCCAGTGATAAATGTCCAGTAATCTGAGAGCAGAATAGTGCTGAGTGGATTATTCTTTGGAACGTCAGTGTAGACTTGTTGGGCCAAATGGCCTGTTTCCACACAGTAGAGATTCCATAAACTTAGAATTGTGTTTTGCTAAACAAAACTGACATTTTTTTAAAATGTTGCATTTAAAACTTATCTTTTACTGTTAATTGTCAATCTTGTAAAATATCTCAATGTCACTGAAATCAATGTTCACACAAAACACTGCACATTAAGCCACACAAATATCTTCATGACCATCTAATTACTGTTCAGTGGAATAATCACAGTAAAATTTTATTGTTTCTGAGATCAATCACCATTATCACGTAAAGGATCTGGTTATCATTCCTTTCAATAAATGCAATCGTTGTCCTCTTGTATTTCAGTTCAGTAGTTATACACCATACTGGTTGTTCAAAGCATGGTTATACTTTATTATGAATGGCCAAGGGTTCTAATGGCAAGAGATGTTGTTTGATCTGATTTGTTGCATGTTCTCAAACAGGTTTTCACTATAGATATTGCAAAAAAATGTGATAATTTGGTCTTGTTCAACTGCTGATGCGAACATTTTCAGTTCGTGCTCATTAAACATATTTGGAGAAAGTGAGGAAAGCTGTAGCATTGGAAAAGGGCAGGCACATCCAAAGATCAGGTGTATCAACCTGTCGGGCATTAGGCCATCATCAGAAAAGATTTCTGATGAAGGGCTCATGCCCAAAACGTCGATTCTGCTTCTTCTCGAATGCTGCCTGACCTGCTGTGCTTTTCCGGCATTATGCTCTTTTGACATTAGAAATATTTGACTGACTATTCAGAGATAATACTAAAAGTTGCCTCTGTCAATTTAATTTACTGTGCTTTCTATTCACTGAAGTTTCCATGTTAATTCTTCCTCTTTTTCTTCTTAAATCTGATGCAAATTTCAAAATACGAACACATTAGAATTCACATGAATTATAAATTTGATTTCTCGACAAGAAAACCAGTGAAAGGTGATACAGAATTCTTGAAAAGCCTACACATTTGAATGAAAAAGCAATTCCTTCCAAAAAATGTTTGCACGTCTGAATCTTTCTTTCAATTCAATAATCCTGCAAATAGTTTATAATTGTCGGTTGATCTCTCTGAATGAGTACCTAATCAATGTCAATGTAACCAGCTGAAACATTAACATCAGATTGATAACTGGGTGTTAAAGACCTTATTTGAAGTGAACAAATGTTTGGAATTTACTTGAATTCCACCAGAAAACATTCTTGAATCATAACACAAGAAATGAGATATGTGAGAGATGTGCCAACCTTATTTTTAAATGAACGAACTCCAATATTTTCAAAGCATTTCAATCTTACGGTCAAAATGAACAGGTGAATGGAAAAATAAAAACAAGTATCTGACAATTCATAAACTGAACAACAATTACAAATTCACTTTGATCAAAGGACAGAGTAATATTTAGATGAATCACAACATTTAGTTACAAAGTAGGCAATCAGCTGACTGACAAGTAATAGATGGTAGAGTTTGTTAGTTTACTGAAGAAGGTATCAACTTTATTTCAAATTTATAGCATGAGTGAACAATGTTTAATGTGTTTCAATTGTTTGGACTTGCCACTTTGCAACAAAAAAAAGATCAATCTAATTACTTAGACATCGTAATCTTGAATTCTGCAACATTTTCAAATATTCTCCAGGAACTTATAAGCGACAGAATTAGATACAGGTATCCCCACTATCCGAAAGTAATGCGTTATTATGAAACCTTACATAATCTGAAAAGGCGTTAGTCGAAGAAGCATTAATTTATATGGGAAACATGTCCCCTTTTTTCGTAAAAGTGAAAATCCTCTTCATATTTCTTTCAGTTAGAGAAAACAGGGACAGATGAAAGTCTTTTGTAAAAGCAAAGTGGCTAAAGCGAATTTTCCAACACATATTTCTTGGTAACCTGGTAATCTGATAAGTATCAGATTTTGTGATGATTGATATAATAGATGAAAGCAGATCTAATGTTTTATTGAATAGCAATTCAGTCTGTGCTTAGGTACTCTCTAATCAACATTCAGATAGCTCTTGCTATATTTCTGCTGAAGGTGTGATTTGAAACCTTCCCTCGGGTCTAGTAATAGAGACACTATCACAGCTCCATAAACTCCTTTCATAAAGTTCCCACTCAGGACGGCAGGACTGCAATATTGTGTATCATGTAGTTTCTCAAATGAAAACTAATCAGCTGTTTATTGTTTTAATTTGAATGGGAATTAATTAGGTAGTTTCTGTGTGTAATGGACTGGAAATTAAGCAATATTTTACAATAACGATAGAATAAATGAATGATACTCTTAAATAAACAGGAATCTCATGACAATTCTTTGAAAGACATATTGACAAAGCTGCGTGATCATTGTACTTTGATTTAAACATACATCAGTCATTCAATGTGAATATTCAGCTGAAGACAATTTATGAGCAACATATAGATTTTCAAAATTGTATTAGCATACTTAAGAATAACGATAAATTTCATCTTGCTATTTGACTGTGCTATATGCAAAAATAAACAGGAATTGTTGCAGGGAAAAGTAATTAGGTTTTTCTAAATTTATAAGGCTGGGATTACACAGATCATTCAAATGAGCAAAGGTCTTATTTTTAACAGTGCGTGTTGCATCAGAAATAATGGATTATTTTGTAGGTGTGTTGATTGGAAATAAAATGGATTTTTATATTACTGTATAGGTACTAGGGAAGATTGGGTTAAATTCAAATATAAACTTCAGTGTAGTTGTTTGCAAGATAAACTAAACCATATAATAATTATTGTCATGCAAATTCTTTAATAATTACTGTTAGAATCCTGAAAAAAGGATATACTGTACAATTTTTCAAACAGTCAATAAATTAAATTGTGAACTTCAGTATACTTATTACCCAGACCAATTATTATGCAATTATTGTAATGATAATGACTTAATAATTAATGCTAAACCCTAAACAGATAAATTGGTTCAATACTTTGTAAGCATGTTGCTCTGAAATTGATTGGATATCAATTAAGATCGGTAAACTGAGGGATCAAATATAATAGCTCGCTTGCTAGAATTGAAGGAAAAAAATGAGACAGTGTTTATTGAACAGGATTGTTTTTGTTTACAAATGCAGTTGATGCAAAAATAATATATTTTCCTTTTGGTTTTCTTGTAGAGACATGTTCTTTTTTAAAAAATGTCATGATTCAATGTTGAGACACTTGTCAGAGTCTGCAAACGGGAGAGTGGGAGAGAAAGAAATTTTTAAAAAGGAGCAATGAAAGGCACTGGCGAGCAGATGAGCTCCAACTGTAGTGTCTCACCCTGCTAGCATCTTATTGGGTGAGCTGGAACGCAGACTAGTCAAGCAACAACCTGACGCAGTCATACGCACAGAATCATAGCTTACAATGACCTAGACACCATCGTCACCATCCCTGTACGTCCTGTCCCACCGGCAGGGGACATGGATGTAACTGAAATGCTGGAACATGCAGGGTTATGGAGTAAGGTCTGCAGAATGTGATCAATGTAATTTATTTGACACTCCTCCAGAATATTAAACTCCAGTCCAATTTGAAAAGTTACGAGCGCCATCAGACTTTAACTACAAATGTCAGAAAAAAAATTATCAGAAAGTTACAGCACAGATCGAGGCCACTTGGCCAATCCTGGGTATGTGTAGGCTGTAAACTCCCCAGGCTTTACAGCTTTTTGTACTCACCATTGAGAGCAACAATTTCAGACTGTATTCTGACCTCTATGCTTTTATAATCTATTTTTAACATATTTCTTTGACAGCCGCACACGTTGTTTCCTTGTTTCTTTCCCAGTCCTAATTCTATCCCCAGTGACCTTGGGGGTCGACCATTTCTGCTATTTAATCTCTCCTGCCTTCGGCCATGTGACAGTGTGTCTTTATGTCCTTGTCTCACCCCCACCTTGCTCACAACCTGTTACATTTCTGATGGTTCCCAGACCTCTGTAACTATCACTGCGCTCCCTGGGTCAATGGCACGAGTTTTGAATTCTCTTCCTCCTGAGATAATCAGAAATCTTTCCGGTTGCAGTTTGCCCCTGATTTTATTTTGAAAGGCAGAGCATTTGTGTCAGTGTCAAGTATTTGTGAACCTTCATTCACAATTCCGAGCATTTGGATGTAATTTGTGACCCTCCCACAG